>NC_056748.1:1152562443-1152762687 GCF_019279795.1 Protopterus annectens
TAGTGAGGGGTCTGCTGGTGGAGCTGGAGTTGCCAATTTTGACAGAATGTGTTCTGCTAGTGAGCCAATTGGCTACCCATCTAGTAATGTAAGGGGTTAATCCCTAGCTGGGAGAGTTTCTCAGTGATGCCAGAGTGGGGAGTTATGTCGAACACCTTGGCAAGGTCAAGATTGGCTGTATGCGCTCTTACCTTCGTCCATAGCTATGACATTCTCAAATAAATCTACCAGGTTTAATAAGCATGATTTACCCTAAACGAAGCCTAACTGGTTTGGGTCCAGTGTTTGTTGGTGGCCTATGTCCTTGTTTGAGATCCATGGTAATTCCATGTCCTTGCAGATGAGGCTGGTTAAACTTATGGACCTGAAGTTCCCAGGGTCAGTTGATGGGGCCCCCCTTTGTGCAGAGTGATTACTGTTGCTGTTCTCCATTCTGCAGGCACACCTCCAGTTCTCAAGCTATGATTAAGGAAAACACCAAGTGGGTCTGCTAGGTCTTCTTTTCGATTTAGTAAACAACCTGAGATGATATCTAGTCACATTAAGGCTGTGTTTTTGGCCTTGGTGAGCACAGAAAAAGACCTGTTCTCAGGTTGGCGATATTTTCTGGTGTGGTATGAATGATCCCATCTACAACCAGTTTGGCAAATTGCTGGGCATTCTCTTTCAGACTTCTTACGTAGTTAAAGAATGCCTTATGATAATCCTTGGTTAGGGATGTCATTTTAGTTTCATTATTTGCTTTAGAAGACTATACAAGATTTCTGATTTCTTATTTAGGCTTAGGAGGGAACTCCTCCTCTGCAGACTGATATCCCTCTTCCTTTTAAACAACAGTTTCTTCCTCTTGTTATGTAATCTGTTTAACCTTGAGGTCCACCATGGTGTTTTTATGGGAAGACCTGGTTTTGATCTGATCCGCTGCAGCAGAGTTTATGCAGTCTCTTAAGTGTTTGTACAGGGCATTTGCGTGCACTTCTGCATAGTGATCATTGATGTCTGTGATTGCAGATGGCATAAAGCTTTTTATACCATTGCTTAGTAGGCTGTAGTTAGCTTTAGTGAAGCTTTGCTTTAATTTTTGTTCCTGTGAGGGTGTCAGTTCTCGTAGTTACTTCAAACGATTTGTGTTCTGACCTAACCAGGGGGGCATCACACATGGGGAAGGGCAGTGACCCCCCCCCCCATGTTGGTGAGTACTATGTCCAGACCATTAGAGCCCCCTAGTGGGGGTGCCGAATATCTATTCCAAAGCATTTGTGTTAAAGTCCGGGGACCTCTGGGCGAGCGTATTTTTGCTCATGTGTATCCCCCAGTCTATGGAAGGATAGTTGAAATCTCCTCTGACTAAGGTGCTGTGCTGTTTGGTGAGAGATTCCAGTAAATCGAGGTAGACGATGTGCTTATTCTGGTTCATGGTGGGGGATCTGTAGCTAGAAATGATGTGGTGTGGTACTTTCCCAGTAGTTAATTGGACGTGGAGTAGTTCGAGAGAATCATGCTGTTTGACCAGTCTCGAAGTGTATCTGGTTTTAATGAAGATGGAGGCATTTCCACTTTTGGTTCCTTCACGCTCATTTTGAGGTCTGAATGTGTGGAATGCATTGTAGCCTTGCATGGCTGGGGTGCTCTCAGCAAACTTGAACCATGTCTTGGTAACTGCACAGATGTCAGAATCCTCTAAAGTGAGGAGTGCTTCCAGGGAGTGTAGATTTGTGTTTAAACATCTAGCATTAAGCAGCACGACCCTGAGTTTGCCTTGATTAGATTTTGCTACATTGGAAAATTTGTTGTTTTGACATTGCCTAAAAAGGCACTATGGGGGAGGCAAGGGCCTTTGCCAGTATCTGAAAGCCTAGGGTGGACAGGTGCAGATCATCTCTAGCAAAGCAACAAGGTCCGTCTACCATATCCTTCCAGGCTGACAGATACTGGATCTCCCTGGACTGACACCAGAAGCTGAACCAATTGAAGTCTATCATGTTTTGTTTATATTGACATCATCCTGGGTGGGGGTAGGATACTACTTAGGGCTAAGGATGTACCTCTCTTAAGACACACAATCAGAAAATTCCATCATGTAGTCAAGAGAGGTACTTATAGGTTCATAGGTAGGTACTAGGCTATCTGCCTGAAGGCATTTATAAGCCTAGCCAGAATGTGTTGGCTTTCGCCACCCCCTTAGATTAGTTCCCTGTGCCTCTGTCCAGCAGAGCCACCGAAGTGATCCCCAGGGTAAACTTTCTGTTCCCCATCCACTCGTCAAGGTTTCTCTTGAAGAGTGCTAGCGAAGAGCTCTGCCTAATGTAGATAGTAATCTTGTTCCAAAGCATGGGAAGTCTCTGGGACAGGAATCTCCCTCCAGCACGTCCTATTTATTGTTGTGGTGAGGTTTAGATCCCTAGAGCTTGTGGCTCAAGGAGATAATGTTTTCTTTAGGTGGAGCATGTCCATCAATTCTGGGTTGGACATGGCCTTGTATGTCAGGCAGAGATCACCTCTGAGCAGGCGGTATTTAACCGAGTTCAGCTGGAATTTCTTCAGTCGAGCTGCATAGGGCATCTGTTTGAGGCCAGTGATTATTTTGGTGAGGTACTTCTGTGGTCTTTCCAGCTGTTGCAGGTGTCTTGTAAGGTACATCCCAAATGGGGCATTGTACTCTATGATGGGTCTGATGAGTGTTGAGTAGAGGGGCACAATGACCTCTCTCTTGATCTGGATGCAAACCCTTTTATGATTAGGTGGGCCACATCGAAGGATTTTCTAACCACTTTGGCAATGTGATTATCAAAGGAGAGATTACTATCTACTTGGATCCCCAGATCCCTTATTATGTTTTCCGTATTTAGGGGACTACCACCTATGTGGTAGTTTTTAGGTACTTTATTTCCAAAGGGAATAACTATGCACTTTTTGGCATTTAGCTTGAGGCCATGATTTTGACACCAGGTATTTGTCTCAGTGAGACCCTTTTGGAGGATGTCTGTGTCAGCCAGTGAGTTAGTTATAGCCCCTAGTTTGCAGTCGTCTGCGAACTTGGTCAGCCATTGTCCTCCTGTGCTTGTCTGTACCTCTGAGAAGTATATGCCGAACAGGAGGGATCCTAGGACTGAGCCCTGGGGAACGCCACTTGTAGCTGGTTTAGAGTCGGATCTAGCTCCCGCAACTCTCACCATGTGGGTTCTGTCGGTCAGCCAATTGGCAACCCATCTTGTGACATAAGGGTTTATGTTCAGGCTGGTGAGCTTGTCTATAATACAGAATGGGGAATGGTGTCGAAGGCCTTTGCGAAGTCTAGGTAGGCTGTGTGTACCACCTTTCCCTTGTCTATAGCCTTGGTAACTGTCTCAAAGAAGTCCACCAGGTTTAGGAGGTATGATCTGCCCTTAACAAAGCCGGACTGGGTAGGGTCCAGTGTTTGGAGGTTCCCAATGTCTCTGTTAATGAGTTCCATGATGATGTGCTCCATAGCCTTGCAGACCAAGCTAGTCAGGCATATAGGGCAATAGTTCCTGGGGTTTGTTGTGGCTCCACCTTTGTAGAGCGAAATAACCATTGCTGTGCGCCACTCTATGGGTACGTAGCCTGTGGAGAGGCTGAGTTTGAACAGTGTGTTTAGGTGAGGGGTTCGTTGGTCTTTGAGCTCATGTAGGGTGCAGCCTGGGACACTGTCTGGTCCCATTGATGCTGTGTTTTTGGCCTTGGAGAGGGCTATTTTAACCTGAGTGTCTGTGATTTCAGGGGCTCTACATTCTTCTGGTATGGTTATGGGCTCTTTTGGGGGTGAGAGGGAGGTGAAGTTTGCACTGAACCTATTTGCCAGGATGTTGGCAATATCAGTTGGTTCAGTGTATTTTGTGCCATTCTGCACTAACTGCGAGCAGATCTGAGCATTGCCACTTAGATTCTTGACATAGCTAAAGAATGCCTTGTAGTTATCTTTGGAGTCCTTGGCAAGTTTTCTTTCAAAGCTCGCCTTGGACGATTTTATGAGGGATCGTAGTTTCTTGCTGATACTGATCAGGGATGTCTTCCCTTCTTGGGATTTTACTCTTTTTCTGTACTAGTTTCCTCCTTCTGTTGTATAGCTTGTTTATGGCAGGGGTCCACCAGACTGGTTTCCTTTTCTTGGAGGAGTGAGTCTTGGTTTTGCTTGAGATAGCACGATCCATGCATTCTTGTAGGTGCCCATAGAATGCATTAGTAAAGGATTTTCCAGCTTGGACAGCGTTATCCCTGAGCATGGGGTCTTTGAAACTTTCCACCTCGGTCTTAAGTAACGTGAAGTTTGCTTTTGAAAAGTTTTTCACAGTGGTTTCCTTGTCGGGGGATGGGATGGAATGTGGAAATCAAAAGTGATTTGTTTATGGTCAGATCTAACCAGCGTGGGGTTGACCTCCGGTGTGGAACATCGGTCGCCCATGTTGGTGATGATGAGGTCCAATATGTTGTCACCTCTGGTGGGAGTGTTTACCAGTTGTTCCAGGGTGTTTGAATTTATAAATTCTAGGAAATGTTGGGCAAGGGAGTTAGTACTTGAGTAGTTTTCCCAGTTAATGTTTGGGTAGTTGAAATCGCCCAATATTGGGGTGTTTGGTAGGACCTTTATGTTACCCAGTGTTTCCAGAAATGCGGAATGGGGGTCCTGGGACATGGTGGGTGATCTGTAGCAAGCTACAATTTGAATTGCAGTTTTGCCCATTGCTAGTTGCACGTGGATATTCTCTGAATCATCGTGCTGTGCCACTAATCTGGAGGTGTGGGTATCCTTGATGAATATGGGTACTCCCCCACCTTTTGTATTTCGGTCCAGGTTCTGTGGCCGAAATGCATGGTATGAGTTGTAGCCTGGTAGTGCTGGGGTGCTCTCTGGAGCCTTAAATCAGGTTTCTGTTACTGCACATATATCGATTTTCTCCATACTGAGGAGTGGCTCGAGTGCGTGCATTTTGTGGTTTAGACTTTTGGCATTGAGTAGTATTACCCTCAGATTTTTGTTACTTGTGCTATTTACGGCGGTGGGTTTGTCTTTTGAGCCTTGCCTAAAAAAGGCACTATGGGGGTGGCAAGAGCCTTAGCCAGTATTTGAAAGCCTAAGGGTAACAGGTGCAAGTCATCTCTAGCGAAGTAGCGTGGCTTGTCGAGCATGTCATCCCAGGCAGACAGACACTGGATCCCCTTTGAATGACACCAGAAATTGATCATTTTTTTCTTTATCCCGTGGTATCATTCTTGGTGAGGGCAGGATGCTACTCTGGGTCAGGGGGTCATACCAGCCTGGGCTATGTGATCAGAGAGCTCTTCCATGTCTCCATGTAGTCCAGGGAGGTACGGCTCAGGTCATTCACACCAACATGGACAATGACAGAGTCGTATTTGTACTTGTTCTGGAGTGACCTGAGTGCTTGTGTTATGTGGCGGATCCTGTCACCCAACAGACAGCTAACAGCAACCTTCTCCTTATTCAGCCTAGGAAGTAGGACGTCAGTGTCCCTGACTATAGTCCCCTATTACTAGTATGTTGGGTATGTTTTTTTGCCTTGAGGGCTGTGATTGCGTGGCACACTGGTTTTGTGAAGTATGTGTTTCGTGGTTTGTGTTGGGGGGGTGGGGGTTGCTTGGATGTCTGCTTTGGAGGGCTCTGTTGCTTTTGCAGATTTTTATTTAGAGCCTCCGAGTATGTTTTCGTGTATTTACGTGTGTTTTTTTGCTGGTGCTGGTTTAATGGGTCTATGTGAGACTGGTGGTGTGATGCCAGTATTTCCCTTCTCCTCTTGAGTGTCTGTTCCACTCTTGGGTTGAGAGAGCTTAGCCTTCAGTTTGGCTGTATAATTGCATCTCTTGCATGTATTAGTGTTTAGTGGTAGGAGGGAGAGGGTTGACTGTGTACATGAGGCAGTTGTAACATTGCCTCAAAATGCCCAGATTCACCAGTTGGACTGGAGAGTACGCCTGAAACTGCCCTTTAGACATGCCTGGATAGGTACAGTAAACTATTTTACTGAATGGCTGGTAAGGTCAAATAGAGAGCCTTGTCCTTCTGTAGTGCTAGGGTTTATAAGTGCTTGATATGAGTTTTGAGCAAGTGCCAGGCTGAGAAATGAATGGCTTGAGTGCTTAACTTGAAAGTATGTCTAGTTCCTAGGGAAAAATTAAAGAGGAGACTTTGTGGTGCCAGGAATAGTTATACCCTAGCTAACCGGGCAAATGCGTTTTTTATAGCAGGGAAATGAAAGAGATGGAAATTAGCCCAAAATGGCCAGTAAACTACTACTTTCTGGGCTGAAACCACTCCTCTAGGGACTGATAGGCTGCTCAAAGCTCCCGTCTCTCACAGGTGAACAGAGAAACTTCCTTCTATCCAAGTAAGATATGGGCAAACACAGAGATTTGTAACACAGCCCTGAATTCAGCACTAACCTGAAAACTGGACTATACTAGCTTAGAAAGGCGGGAAACAAGTATTTTTTTTTTCAGAAAATAAAGCAGATACAATAAAAAAAAACTTTAAATGCGCATAAAAAGATGCTTATTGTTAAATATATCAGTTCAGAGTTGTAGTCAATGCCTCTAGTAATAAAGTAGGAAGAAACACAAATACAGTAAAAGCAGATGAATAAAGTGCAATTTGATATATATATATATATATATATATATATATATATATATATATATATATATATATATATATTAAAACAATAGAAAACAAACTATCTGATGTAAACAAGTTACCCAATTAACCAGAAAAAAACTCAACTGAGCCCTGTTCCAGCAGTCCTCAGTCAGACAAGTTCTAACTGCACACTCCCGCTACTAGGGTGCAGGGGAACCTTCTCCAAAAAAGATGACCTGGATCAGTGCTCAAGTTATACAAACAAAGCTAGATTCAACAGGCCTGCCTTCCCAGCAGAGCCTTGGTTCTTCCTTCATTGGCACCACTCTCCACCCCCACGGATCCGGTATCTGAGGCCTCTCGTCTACCACGGGGACAGCTGGCCCTGGACAGCCTCCAGTCCATCCCTTCAATGGAACCAGAATTTTCCTCTGACACCTCCCGGAGAGTACCCCACTGATGAGGTCTCTCGGAAGAGATGGTGTAAAAAGAGGCACCTGGATTCCCCCAAGGAATACTTCACTACCGACACTGATTTAAAGGAAGGGGAGGGGTCCCGAAGATATCCACATGAGGATGTCACCTTTTCAGCCATCCTAAAGAGACACCGCCAAAGAGGTGGTAGGTCTTCCCAAAACCCCATCCCAGAGGAAACGGTGCTGTTGAAGGCTTTTGCCCCCCCCCCCAAAAATGCAGTGATTGAACTAGTATCTTACTAATGCATAAAAGGAACCAGACACTGTAGAGCCCATCCAAAAGAGGCCAGATAAGATTCTTAACGTGCCTACTCACAAACCACATTGGATTAAAGGGATCCCAGTAGATGTCATGGTGGCTGTGGCAGCCACTAAGAGCGAGCTAGCCCAAGAAAGCTCCTCTGTCCATCCCTTAGGGCTGTGAACAGATACGGTAAGAAAGTTTACACTTTGTCCAGTTTTGCCTTACAGCGTTAAACTACCTTTCCTATTTTACTAGACTGCAGAGAGACCTTGGCAAAGAACTCTGAGTCTACCCCAGAGTCCATGTCTGCCGCAGATCAGAAGACCTTTTCTTCCAGAATGGCCCCTCTATTTTCCATGTCTAATGTGTCCATGAGGTTGATCTCCCACACTCCAGAGGGCACTTCTAGGGTGGCCGATTTGGGCATTGCCATCAGGCACCATGCCTGGATGTGGCTCTGTGACTTCACAGAACCTTTCAAGACATCATTCATCAATGCCCCCTTCAGATCATCCTTGTTCAGTCCAACAGTAAGAGAGAGAGAGACTCCCGGAGCAAGAAAGATGGAAAGACCTTGTCTGCCATCGGGATCTGTTTTTCTACCCCACAAAGGTTCTTTTCCAGGAACCAACATGGGGGAAAAATTGTGGTTCAAGAAATCTTAAAGTCCTTGTCAGGAATCTCAGGGAGACATTCCCCCAGAGTCAGAGGGGGTAACAGCTACAACAAAAGACACCCCGTGGCAGAAGGGGGTCTGCAGCTCACAGTGTCTCCGTATTCCTTCTTAGACAGACCTTTGTAGGGTTCCTGAACGGTGGCCTGACTGCCCTCTTCTGGAGGCAGTCAGGGGTGGTGCTTCTTACACCCACAAGCCTGGGCAGCCATCATATCCAGATGATACATTATTCCCTTTTTTGGAAAACCCCAAACCAAAGTTTTTCCTCCCCGGTGTCCCACCCAATCAGAGCAAGAAGGCAGCTCAAGAAATCGCAAAGCTGCTACAAAAAAGAGTCATCTAGGAGGTCCGTCCCGACCAGATAGGATCAGGCATCTACTCAAGATTCTTTTTAGTACCAAAAAAGATGGAGGACCTGTGAACGATCCTGGACTGGACATCCCTGATTAAATCAGTAAAGAATTCAAACTTCAGGATGGTCACTGTCCAGTCCAGTCTACTACTACTGAGAATGGAAGACTGGATGTGCTCTATAGACCTGAAGGATGTGTACTGCCACATCAAAAGGGACAGGCGCTCCAGACAGGGCCTTCATTTCAGACTGTGAGCCAGCCTACCAATTCAGATCGCTTCCGTTCAGTCTCACCACAGCCCTCAGGGTGTTCACCAAATGCATAGAGGTTGTCACAGCCCATCTCAGGCTTCAGGGATTTCATGTGTTTCCATATCTGGATGACTAGCTCCTAAACGTACCAACGAGGCATCTACTGGAACAAGACAGAGATTATTTGTTACAGTTAGCTCCCTCTCTAGGCATAATGATCAATATTCAGAAATCCCAGCTGCAGCCCATTCAAACCATAGACTTCATCAGAGCACATCTGGGCACGATCTCAACAAGAGCCTACCTCACTCTGGATAGGATCATAATTTTGCAGTCTCATATCAGAGATTCTAGCCACCCCTGCCCCCACTGTGAATTTTGTACTGAGGGTTTTGTGTTCCTTGGCAGCCACGATAACTTTGTTACCCACAGCTCACCTACACATGAGTATTGCAATGGACTCTAGCAGTTCAGTGGTCATTACTCAGGCACCCCTTTAACTTTCCGATCAAACTTTCACGAGTATGCAGGGACTCTCTTCTTTGGTGGCTTCATTCCCAAGAGGTCATACAGAGATGACCCTTTGTTCTTCCCCCTCCCAAAGCCACTCTGACCATGCACACTTCCCAGATGGGGTTGGGGGTCATTTTCTGGGAAGGATGGTCCAAGGCATGTGGACTCTCCAAGAGACCAAATTGCATATCAGTGTCCTGGAGATGAGAGCGGTCCTTCTAGCATTGCAAGCTCTACACAGCTTTCTTCCTCTGGGAATAGTTTCAGTACAGTCAGACAGTATGTCAGTGATCTTGTACATCAACAAACGGGGGAACCAGATCTTACCCGTTGTGTTGAGAAGCAATAAGGGTGTGGCAATGGGCAGTCTGTACCAACCGCTTTCATACAGTAATGCACATTCAGGGGGGAGTCCACCATCCTGGCGGACAAGCTCAGAGAAGTTCGTCTGATGCCTCGCAAGTGGTCTCTGAATCAATCAGTGGCAAATATGATTTTCCGGAAATGGGTTCAACTCTGCTGCGATATATTTGCATCCCCCTTCAACAACAAATGCAGCAGTTTCTTTGCCCTGGTCCCTCCACAGGGTCAGTCACCAAGGGACACTCTGGCTTATGCTTGGCCCTTCGGTCTGCTTTACACTTTCCCTCCAGTCCCAAATTTATGCAGAAAGCATGCAGGTTGATGAGCAAAGTTATCCCTGTTGCCCTCTTCTGGCCTTGTCAAGTCTGATTCACCTTTCTTTGATCTCATCTAGTTTGCCCACCAATGACTCTGGATCCAGTTCTGGATCTGCTATCTCACCCATTAGAGCACTTCCACCCAGATCTCCAAGGGCTGAAATTAACCGCAAGGTTTCTCCAATTACAGTAATGACTAGACACTCTAGGCTTTCATCCCCAGTCTGAAAAAATTCTGATCTCCGCTCATAAGTTTTGTACTAGGAAAGTCTACGAGAGCAAATGGAAGAGTCTTTCCCTATGGGCACAAAAACAACAGATAGATCCTTTCACTGCTCCCATTCTGAAAGTTTTGGGTTTTTTGGCTTTCCTCTTCCAAAATGGAGACAGCACTCCACTGTGTAAGTACAGTTCGCAGCTATTTCCAATTTACATATGGGGGAAACTCGCCATCTCTGGCTTCATTTAAACTTTGCAAAATGTTTGAGAGGTACCTTTCTACTTCATCCCCTGGTCAAAGACCTACTCCTCTGTGTGATCTAACCATGGTTTTACCAGCCCTAGTCGTTCCTCCTTTTGAACCTGCGGCTAAAATATACCTGAAATTTCTCTCATGGAAGACTGTTTTTCTGGTGGCTATCACCTCAGCAAGAAGGGTTTCAGATCTACAAGCCTTTTCCTCTAAACCCCCTTACATAATCTTTTACAAAGATAGTTTCCCTACGTACCAACCCATCTTTCTTACCAAAAGTGGCTACAAAAGATAATATAACTCAATCTATCAACCTTCCTGTTTTCTTTTCCAACTTCCAAAACAAAGGAGAGTATACTCTCCACCTTCTGAATGTTCATAGGCAATTACACTTTTACCTGGACAGAACTAAGTCTTGCTTGAAGTCAGAACAGCAGTTTGTCTTTTTTTCTGATGTAGGGAAAGGTCGAGCAGTCACTAAGACTACCCTTGCCAAATGGTTGAGAGATTGTATTTCCTTTGTGTTCTCTTCCAAGAACAGGCCATTTCCAGACAAAATCAAGGCTCATTCTGCAAGGTCTATGACAGCTTTTCAGGCCTTTTGGTTTAGATTTTCTATTGATGACATTTGGGCAGCTGCATCTTGGTCAAATTCCCATACCTTTGTTACACACTACAAGCTGGACATTACTTCCGGGAACAGAACTGCCTTTGGCTCTGCAGTGCTCCGTAATATCCTTCCATGAGGGCCACACTAGGGTTATTGTAGCTGGGAACTCTGTCCCACAGGTTGAGGAGGAATGACAGTGACAACATCAGATAAAGAAGTTATGTTTTTACTATAACATTCCATCTGTGTTGTCACTGCATTCCTCAATCTTCCCCCTCTCATTCCCCCTGTCCATGACTGAGAGACCTGTTCGTAGACTTCATGGGAACCACAGTTCCTGTTTGGGCTCCTGATCATAAATTCTCTGATATTTATAAGGCCATCTTTGTCTCTGTTAGATTGATTGTGTTGGTACAGGGTTACTGCAATCTCAGTCTGAAGTTGACCGGGTGAATGACTCATTATGGGTAGGATGGGAGGAGCTCAAGCTTTGATTCTTCGGCTTGGAAGATGGCCAAGTCGGATCGGAGAGTCGAATCCGAGACCCACAGGTCGAGGAAGAATGCAGTGACAACTCTGATGGAACATTATGATAAGAACATAACTTCATTTTTTTTTTTTTTGTGTGTCTCTACAGCTGCACTTTATGACTAAGATGATGATGGTGATACAATTTGTACAACTCTCTAATTCAGCTTCTGCAGAAGTTAAATTATACAGAAAGTACTTTCTCATTTACCTATCTGAACATTAATGTTGTATGTTTACACATTTAATTCTATTTATCTTACTTTTTATTTATTTTTTTTTTATTGCAGCTTGGAGAACTACTAAAAGACTGGCGTCGTCTCAATGTAGCCATCACCAGAGCCAAAAATAAGCTAATCATGTTGGGTAGTATGTCCACGTTATACCGCTACTCTCCTCTGGAGAAATTACTGAATTACTTGAAAAGTGAAAACATGATATCCTTTACATTTTGTATACTTAACAGATTATGGGATTCATTTGCAAGAGTATATGTAGTTGTCAAATGCATATTGCTTTAAAGGTACCCTGCATTCACTATGGTTGTTACCCAGGAAATATTATATTTATAGAGGCAAAGTGTTTCCCAAGAATACTTGAAACCTTGTGTTTGTATAGCAGAGATCCTTGCAGGTAAGTGTATGTTCTTTGACGGATAGATTAGTGACATTTGTTCATTGCTGAAGCTGACATTTGTCTTAAGCCTTTATGACGGCTGCCCACTGACAAATCTAGAACAGTTGGTGCACAGATAATTCTGATATTCTTTATATGGATCATTGTTAAACTAGTAATATCTTTTATAAGATAAGATCTTAATAAAATCATTGCCATAGGTGGGATCTGACATCAGACATTTTATAGAGCTATGAAACCACTTCCCCCTCCTCCTCCTCCTCACAGGGGGGCATCAGCGCCTTCCTTGTATAAAGACATGTTAGTATATGCTGTCTTGTATCCAGCAAGCAGTTTTGATATCCTTTCTGCTTTGTCGCATCTTAAGTCCTTTTACTGTGTTTTAGGTGGACTGCCCATAGAAGGGAGCACAGTGGCATAGTAGAAACATAACTGGGATGAATAGAAAAACAGGGACCTCAGCCTACAGCCGTGCCCTGTGTGGCACTTGACTCTACTATTCTGAGAATGTACATGAAAAACAGTATATCCACACAAATAAGACTCTGTCAAACTTGCAGCATTTTTAAACCACTGCTTAACTCATTCACTCCAGTGGAGCTCAGGAAGTTTGCGCTGTAACTTCCAATGGGCGGAGCCTAAACCTTTTGAAAGAATCAAATAATGTTCTCACATTTCAAACAAATGATGTGAAGTTGTTAAATCTCGCCGTTTATTCTCACTGATGGGTTCGGAGCCGATCCTCTGCTCTGACACGGCCTATAGCAAAAGCTCAAGGTTTGCCAGTAGCTCGAGACCAAGCCCCTTATCCCACAATGCATTGCTGGAATTATCTCAGATCTCGTTTGCCGCGGCAAGAGATCTTGGTGATCCAGTCAGCTCGGACCATATTTTTGCTTAAATCGCAAGTTTAAAAATTTCTTTCTCCTCCTTTTTTATATATATAATTCTCTATCTCGTGTGTGTGTGTTTCACGTTAAAATACTGTAGTTATACGTATGTTAGATTGTAGTAGGTGGTGCCCTGTGTTGGCTTAGTTTCTTAGAGTGTTAGCCCTATTTAGATTTAACAAATTTCTTCTTATTAGTACTTTTTTAGTGTGAGCCTAGTTAGCCCTGTATTTAACCTCTGCAAGTTAATTCTGTGGTGTGCTGTTTCAAACTTTGATTACTCTTTGAACATGTTGGATGAGAGGGAGAAGTCTCATCCCAAATCGGGGTTTAAGAAATGTCCAGATTGTGGACAGAAAATATCCGTCACTGACGGGCATGTCCAATGTGTTTACTGTCTGGGGGCTAAACACCTCCAAGACTCTTGCAGTATTTGCCACTCTTTTTCCTCTAGGGTGCTCTTAGAGAGAGGGAGAAAACTTATTGATAGGGGGGTTGCTACAGCATCCTTTCTCTGAGGCGTTGGGTAGCCAGGATGGTGCTTGCACTTCCTCAAAATCATCTAAATCTTCTGGAGATTCTAAAGTTTCTAAGAAGGCAAAAAGAATGGAGGGTACAGGGTCATCGGTTCCACAGTCCTCGGAACCGAGTGTCCCTTTGGTTCGGAGCCATCTCCCAGTCTCTGAGGTTCCCTCATCTCCTCTGCTCCAGTCAGCACCTACGGTGTATTCCTCGAAGTCTTCGGTCAGCCTCTCAGATATGGATATGGATCGGCTAGTGCAGAAGCTTCTATGGGCACCAGGACTTGCTAAATTGTTGTCGGCCCCGACCCTTTCGTAGGAGCCGAAGACCATTAAACCGGACTTGATGACTCTTCCGAGCCGTACTGGACTCTCTGAGCCGTAGGAGCCCGAACCGATAGTTGTCGAACCTATGCAGCAGAGACCCGCACTGGTGTTATCTATTCCATCTACTCGGAAGTCCTCGGCGCCGACACTCTCTTGTCGTTTCCTGGGAGGATAGTCGGACCGATTTGTCGGTGCCGACTCTTCCTTTCGGGTCTTTGGCTCGGATGAGCTCGGCTCCTACCTCGGGCTTGGAGCCCATGGTTTTGGTGCGGGAGGATCGGACGGTCCCTCCGGATCCGTCTACCCCTTCTCATCGGGACCATGATACTTTCACTGCCATGAGGAGAGTCCTGTCTCCTATGACATTGTCGACATCAGTTTGGGCTTCCTTCTCCCCTCAAGCACCTGTGTCCGCTTCTATGTCTACCGGTCCCCGAAAGCGTAGAGACCCTGAGCCTCAAGTAGCCCCACTGGGCACCCCCTGTTCTTCCGAGACCTCCCCAGATCCCCCCCACTGAGGAGGTACCCAGGAAGAGACTGTGCAAGAGGAGGCACTTGGACTCCCCACAGGAGTCTTTTACATCCGACACTGACTTGGATGAGTCAGAAGGGTCCCCTCGATCCCCCTCTGAGGATATCTCCTTTGCGGAGATATTGCAGATCCTGAGTCAGAGGGGTGGTTGGCAGTTCAAAACCCCTACTGAGGACGAGTCAGTGCTCTTGAAGGCTTTTGGGTCTCAACCTTCCACTTCTTGGGTGTCTCCGCCTTACGATGAGCTCATGGAGCTGATCTCTAGTAAGGCGTGGGAGTCACCGGAGGCCATGGAACCTGTCCCTCAGAAGCCGAATAAGTTCATCTCTGCCCCAGTGGACAAAGCCTTTTTGACCAAAGGAGTGCCTGTTGATGCCATGGTGGTAGCTGCAGCCACCAAAAAGGAAGTGTCTGAAACATCCGCATCTGTCCATCCTCCTAACAGAGATTCTAGGATCATGGATAGATATGAGAAACGCATGTTTAGTTCAGCAACTTTTTCACTGCAATCGCTGAACTATTTAACCCATTTCATGAGACTACAAAGAGATCTCCTGAAAGAGCTAGAAGATACTCTCCAGGGTACGGTAGCTGCAGGGGTTGCTGACAAAGTCAACACACAACTCGCTACTCTAAACTCGGTTGTGAACTCGTCCATGCGTCTCATATCTTATGCAGCTGATAGGCATTGCTCTGCGGAGACCAGCCTGGATGCGTCTCTGTTCCTTTGCGGAGCTCTTTAAGTCTTCCTTTATCAACACCCCACTTGATGGCTCATCACTGTTTGGGCCTAAAGTAAAGGAAACTTTAACCAAGTGTGAGCAGGAAGGCAAGACCCTATCTGCCGTTGGTGTCCGTTTTTCTACACCTACTCGGCCCTATCCCAAGGGCGGAAAAATGTGGTTCCAAAAAGCACATGGAGCCTTTCAGGACACACGTGGAGAAACCCCCTCTAGAGGCAGAGAAGGGGGTTATAATGGAAGGCGCTGTTCGCGTGGCAGAGGGGGTCCGCAGCAACAGGGTAACAGAGATCAGTTCTTTGGTCAGCCGTACTAGCGCTCCTGAAAGGAGGCCCGGCTGGAGGCAGTCGGGGGTCGCTTATTTTGTACCCAGAAGCCTGGCTAAACATAACGTCAGATACATGGGTACAAAGCATCATATCCAGAGGATATTTCATACCGTTCTCTTCCCCTCCCATTCCTGTAAACAGAATCCCAGATATTCCACCCAGTCTCAGGGAACAAGCAATCATAGAGGTCCACAAATTGCTAGAAAAAGAGTCATCCAACCAGTCCCAGCAGACCAAGTTGGATTCGGAACTTAATCAAGATTATTTTTGGTACCAAAGAAAACAGGGGACTGGAGTCCTATCTTGGACCTCAGCAGACTCAACCAATTCGTAAAGAAAGAGAAGTTCTGAATGGTCACACTTCAGTCCATTCTTCCCTTCCTAGGGAAAGGCAATTGGATGTGCTCCATAGATCTCAAGGACGTGTACTATCACACAAAGATGAACAGACGCTCCAGGGATCACCTGCGTTTCCAGCTGGGAGCCAATCATTACCAGTTTTGAGCCCTGCCCTTTGGTCTCACTACAGCCCTCAGAGTGTTCACCAAATGCATGGCAGTGGTCACGGCTCACCTGAGGCGTCTAGGATTCCAGGTGTTTCCATACCTAGACAATTGGCTCCTCACCGCTACCACCAGGCATCAATTGACTCAGGCAACACAATATACTCTGACACTCTGCCATCAATTAGGCATTACAATCAACTTTGAAAAGTCTGCCTTATCGCCATCGCAGCATACCGTTTTTATAGGAGCAGAGCTAGATACCTCAACCACCACTCTACGTCTTCCAATCGAAAGAGTCTCACTTCTTTGCCAACACGTCAACTCACTGGTGTCAGAGCAAAGCTACAGCAGCAGAGGTCTTGAAGGTGCTAGGTTTGATGGTGGCAGCAATCCTGGCTGTACCACTCGCAAGGATGCATATGCGAATCCTTCAATGGCTCCTCTTTGCTCAGTGGTCTTACCAAAAGCTACCGATGGCACCACATGATTCCCATCACAGATTCTTGCAAGAGAGACCTTCGGTGGTGGTTGACGTCTCTTCATGTCACAATCTGAAGACCCTTTGCCCCGGACGCTTCCCTGATAGGGGGGGGGGGGGCATTTTCAGGGAAAGACTGCCCAAGGCACATGGACGAATCAAGAGTCGCATCTGCATATCAATGTTCTGGAGTTGAGAGTGGTACTTCTGACGTTGCAGTACTTTCAGGACTCTCTTCCTCTAGGGACAATTGCAATTCAGACGGACAACATGTCAGTGGTCTGGTACTTGAACAAGCAAGGCAGAACCAAGTCTTACCCCTTTTGTCGAGAAGCCCTCGGGGTATGGCAATGGGCTGTGTCATCCCAGCGTTTTCTGTTAGCAACATACATCCCGGGGAAATCAAACGTGATAGCGGACAAGGTGAGCAGGGCAATACTGTTGCCTCACGAGTGGTCTCTCAACCAACGAGTTGCGGATTTGATTTTCCGCAAATGGGGCCAGCCTTGCTGCGACCTCTTTGCCAGTCACATCAATACCAAATGCAGAAGCTGCTTTGCCCTAATACCACCTCCAGGACATTCCCCGAGAGATGCACTTGTACACAATTGGCCTCCGGGTCTCCTATATGCATTCCCACCTATTCCATTGATACCCAGGGTTTTACAGAAAGCAAAATTGCTGGGAAGGACAGTTATCCTCATAGCCCCCTACTGGCCTCGACAGATTTGGTTTTCCCTTTCCTTCGCCATCATCTGCTGGAGGATCCATGAATCCTGGACCCAGTTCCGGAACTTCTGACACACCAGTCAGGGGACCTCCATCCTTCACTGCAGTCCCTAAAGCTGACTGCTTGGCTAATCCACTCCTCCTAATTGCCAGGCTTTATTCACTCTCAGATGATACAAGACAAATCCTTTTGTGTTCTCACAAGCCATCCACCAGGAAACTATACTGCAGTAAGTGGAACAGGTTCTCAGTTTGGGCGAATATACTGAAAATCGACCCTTTCCGAGCTCCTCTATCATCCATTTTAGAATTTTTGACAAAAGATTTTTAAGGAAGGAGCATCAGCTGCCACAGTTCGAGTCCATTTAGCCGCCATATCAAATTTCCACTTTGGATTCGATGGGTTGAACGTTATGGGCCATAAGTTATCTAAGACTTTTCTTAAAGGTGTTTTTCACGAGACCTCCTGTCAAAATCCCTTATTCTCCCTGGAATTTGAATTTTATGCTGTCTCAAATAATCCCCCCCCCCCCTTCGAACCAGCATCTTCTTGTGATCTCAAATATTTGTCCTGGAAGACTATATTTCTAGTGGCCATTACTTCTGCCCGCAGAGTGTCAGAACTTCAAGCGTGATCTATCAGACCTCCTTACATGATTTTCCATGTTGATAAAGTATCTCTCAGAACAAACCCCTCCTGTTTGCCTAAAGTCTGTTCTGAATCCAGTATCAATCAGGTCATTGAGTTGCCAATCTTTTTTCCCAACCATTCCAACAAATTGGAATACATGCTGCATAAACTTGATGTACACAGACAGCTCAGATTTTATCTTGATAGAACTAAGGATATTAGAAAATCAGATAAACTTGTCGTATCCTTTTCGGAGGCCAGAAAAGGTAATCCAGTGGCTAAAACAACCCTATCTAAATGGTTATCAGATTGTATATCCTTTGTTTATGTGAATGCAAACATGCCATTGACACACAGACCTAAGGCTCATTCTACCAGAGCCGTTTCTACGTCTTCTGCCTTTCAAGCTAAATTGCCCCTTGACAATATTTGTGCTGCAGCCACTTGGTCTAAGCCTCATACCTTTATCACGCATTACAAAGTAGATAAGGCTTCCAGGGACAGGTCATCCTTTGGTTCCACGGTACTGAAAAACGTACTTCCATGAGCCACCCAAGATTGATGGTGCTAGTGACGCTACCCATCAGTGAGAATAAACGGCGAGATTTAACAACTTCGCATAAAGAAGTTATGTACTCACCATAACGTTCCATGTAAGTTGTTCATCTCGCCTTTATTCTCATGTCCCTCCCTCCCTCCTTCCCCCTTCTGGCTGACAGTTGACTTAGAGGCTAGTACCATCCTGGTTATTCAATACTTCTTCCCCTTTGGGAAGTGCTTCCTTGTAGAAAAAGAAAAAAGGTGTATATACTCACAGCAAACAAGATCTGACTGCGGTGCTGGTGCTGCGGCAGCATTGTCGCCTCACAGTAAGACGTTGTCCTGTTCGATTCTCAGCTAAAGCATCTTCTGTGCGGAGACATGTGTGAATGGGCGTACCTTCATTGAAGGTTGTGTGTCAGGGCTGGCAACTTGGCACGTAAAAATCTACTACCAATCATTAGCGGACCGGAGTTCCGCTGTGGCGACCCCTAACCGGGAAAAGTCGAAAGACACAACAGCATTGTGGGATAAGGGGCTTGGTCTCGAGCTACTGGCAAACCTTGAGCTTTTGCTATAGGCCGTGTCGGAGCCGAGGATCAGCTCCGAACCCATCAATGAGAATAAAGGTGAGATAAACAACTCACATGGAACGTTATGGTGAGTACATAACTTCTTTTTCATATCTCTGGAACCATAGGGGTTATGAAAGAAGTATGAATGGTAAACCCTTCAGCACAACCTAGTTTTATAGTGATAGTATGGTTTAGGTTCTAGATCTTAAACCAAATTTTATAAGTCCCAGTAAACACAGTGACTATTACATTTGTAATAGTTTGTAAATAATTTACAATATCTCGGCAACTACTCAAGCTACACACATACTGTCAGCTGAATTTTATTCATCTAGCTAGGAGCCTTCATTTGAGACTGAGTTCTGTCTGTGTTACCTAGTTGTTGAGGTACTTAGAAAAATGTAAAAATCATATCTATATAAATTAATGTCATAAAAACAACAGTTTATATCTAGTTATGTGCACTAGACGGAGGTTAGATATTAATGCAGTTGAGTTTGCTGTTGTGTAAACTTTAAGATGAAATGTTTCAAAACCTTGTATATAGCATGGTCTTGAAATTATTGATGCAAATATGAACAAACAATATTTGACTCCAAGACGCGTCAATAGGAGTTAACTGCAGATGCACCTGGAAGCATCACTCGGATGTAATGACAACATCTTAACCAATCCTGGTCCTGCCCATGCTTTTCACAAGGTTAAGATTTTGTCTTCACCATACGGTACTCTCCAAATACTCTCCTTTAACAGAATACTCTCAACCTCTCGCTGAAATGACAAAACAATTTTTATACATAACTGCTACCTGTACAATCCACTAAGCTACACATGGGCTTTCTCGTTAGTAACTTCCACATCTGTAAATCTTAGAATGTATAAATGTAACTCAAAATGTAACTACTGTGTGTAACTGGAACTTGGTATAATGCAGTGTAAGCAAATGGAGCTTTTCTCCCAGGGCCTCTGCTGAAAATGGATATTACCCAGTCAGATTTTCCTTTTAATCAAAGACAAATAAATAAATAAGCCTCGAGTGACCACCTTTTCACAGCCCATTCCAGATTCTGAATTTCAGGTACAAGGCATCTTGCTTTTTACTGCGTTTTGTGAGGAAAAAGTGACTTTTAATAACTTTATTTTACCAGCTTATGCTGCTTGTTTTCCCCAGATAAGAGACACCACTTCCAGTTCCATGAAACAAACGACCAGTTCCATGGTCGGTCCTGCCAGCCCCAGGAAGAAAAAGTTAAGCAAACAGCCTCTGCCAGTACAGCAGGCTATAAAATTCCATCTCAGTGCAGATGGGTGACTGTACCATGGCCAGTGCTGGCTCCTTAGATCACTCTTCTTTTACCCCAGATCTGTTTGGTGTAGCACCTGCAGCCACTATGGACTGGGGGGTAGCCACGTCTTCTGCAGCTGTTGGGCCCTCTCAGTGGATAAGGGAGAGACACTCTTTTTGGTCCTAGGAGAGGAAACAAGGTTTCCTGTTTAATCAGAATGTTGTGTCCATTCCTGGAGAAACTGCTGCTTCCATTAACTACACTGTTGGTCATATTTCCTGTCAAAAAGAGACAGAAAACTGAACGTTTATCTATTCCTTCTCAGATTTCCTTAGACAAGAGTAGATTTGTCTATGGGTTAATTCTAGCTCTTGACCCTTATCAGTTGGTTTCTGGTAAAAGAAAGAGGAATGCATCTTTTCCTGAAGAGGTAATCAAGAATCTGAATAGGAAGATCAAGGGACAGATGCATGGTTTTCTCTTGAGATTTCTGATTCCGACTCATAGGAAAGCACAGTATCTGATTCTCCCAGTGGAAGTCTTTGTTTCTCTGACTATTTCCACAATTTGCCTGTGTTTTCAGTGGGAGTACACTGAGGTTTCTTAATCTCTTAGAAAATACTGTGAGCTGTTACAAATGAAATTTTCAGAACCTTCGTCTATTCCTCCAGTGCTTTCAGCTTTGAAGGACGTGTGTATCACTGCCTGCAGTTTTCCTGCCGGTCAGCCTGCTGCCCCTAAAAAGGCAGATTGAGTGCATAAAATTCCTCAGTCCTTTAAGTTTTTATTCACTCATCCCAAATCTGACCCCACAGCTGTAGCTTTAGTTAATCCTACTGCAGCTAAACACTTAATTTCATCCTACATTTTTTTTTGACAACAGTAGGAAAATAATTGCTAAATACGGAGACAAATTATCTGCTTCTGCAACTTTGATTTTCACTATTTTGAATGGTCAGGCGTACAAGTTAAACATTATTGTAATTGTGAAAGTATGAATAATGTTTTTATCTGCAGTTTCTTCTTGTGAGGAAAAATCTTTAAAAAAATGATGTCCTTCAAGGATGCAACTGCAGTCCTGACATATGGGTTGTCCTGCCTCAGGCAGCCCTTCGGTCGGCCGGATTCCAAAGTCTGGGTCCAGCGTCGGCTGAAGTCGCCCTTTGCCCGACGTCAGAGCGCCTGGGGTATAAAAGTGTCAGCCGACGCCATCTTCTTCAGTCTTTCTTGCCGCACGGCGCCCGAAGCAGTTCGCAAGTGCTGGTCGACCAGCTCCTGTGTTTTCAGCTACTGAAGTCTTCAAAAAAGCTAAGTACCCCGTTGGGGACCTTTTCTTGCCTCAGCCGATGTCATATAAAACTGTAAAAGTTAATAATTGTTTAACTTGTGGGAAACAAATACCTCATAAGGATTTCCACTCTTACTGCTTACCCTGCCTAGGCCCAGAACACAACGTCTTGGCCTGTACAGCTTGTGCTTCTTTCAATAAACGCATTCTTAGGCGTCGGACAGAGTTTGCACAGGATTATTTTGGGGAAGATTTCTGTTATATCATGCCGTCGGAGCTTCCGACAGCACATTTACCTAAAAAACGGAAGGATAAGGACCGACACCCGCGGTCCGCGGTCTCAGCCGACACCACGCTTAGGCCTACCGCGATTGTCTCGGTCTCTTCTGAGCCGGTTTCACAACCGCTACAGACCGACGACACCGCCCCACAGGTTACTTCGGTATGGGAGGCCAGCTCGGTGCCGGTTTCTGTTCTCCCCTCTGAGACCGTAGCCCAGGATATTTCTAACACCATTTCTGTGGATAAGACTACTCCAGCACGCGGGGCTGCCAGGCCTCCAGTGTCTATGTCCATTAAGGCGTACACACGTGCTAAGGCTGCCAAACAGGCTAAGTCTCTCCCTCCAAGATCTGTTTCTCTGGGATCCACTTCTGGTTCTCAAATTTTAAGATGTCCTTCAAGAATGCAACTGCAGTCATAACATATGGGTTGTCCTGCCTCAGGCAGCCCTCGGTCGGCCGGATTCCAAAGTTTGGGTCCGACGTTGGCTGATGTCACATTTCTCTCCGACGTCAGAGCGGCTGGAGTATATAAGCATCAGCCGACGCCATCTTCTTCAGTCTTTCTTGCCGCGCGGTGCCCGAAGCAGAAGCAGTTCGCAAGTGCCGGTCGGTCAGCTCCTGTATTCTTCGAAACCGAAGTCATCAAAAAAGCTAAGTACCCCGTTGGGGACCTTTTCTTGCCTCAGCCGATGTCAGAAATTGCTGAAAAAGTAAATAATTGTTTGTCTTGTGGTAAACAAATACCTCATAAGGATTTCCATTCTTACTGCCTCCCTTGCCTTGGCCCAGACCACGACGTCTCGGCCTGTGCCGCCTGTGTTCGCTTCAATAAGCGTACTCAGGCGCCGGGCGGAGTTCGCTGAAGACTTTTTCGGCGAAAAATTTGATTATATAATGCCGTCGGAACAACCGACAACGCATACTCCTAAGAAACTAAAAGACCGGGACCGATATCCTCAGCCCGCGTCTTCCACCGACACCATGCCAAAACTAACCGCTAGTGCCCCGGTTCCCTCTGAGGTGGTTATTCCACCGCTTAGAACCGAAGACACCACATTACCGATACCTCTGATACCGGAGGCCACTCCGACGCCAGTTATTGATTTTCCTCCGGATACTGAAACCGAGGAAATGCCCGAGACCATTGCTGTTGATAAGGTCACTCCTGCACGTGGAGCGGCTAGGCCTCCCATTTCCATGTCTATCAAGGCCTACACACGTGCTAAGGCAGCCAGCAAGGCCAAGCATCTTACTGCTAAAACCTTACCTCAGCCTACTCCTGAAACTCAAATCATGTCTATGGCCGCAGATTTAATTTCCCTGATCAGGGGTTCCCAGGCCCATCCTGAGAGAGGATCCCAGCCTCCTCCTGATAAGAGGCCCAGGGTTGAACCCTCTGACCCCCTCTCTTCAGATGAAGATTTTGAGGACTCCGTTCACTCCGAAAGCCAGGAAGAGCCCTTCTAGACCTATGAGGATTCAGATGCAGAGGACTCCATTCCCTCGGCCTCTCCTCCTGAGGATATTTCTTTTGGGGAAGTTCTGCATTCCATGAGGGAGCATTTTCAGTGGCAAGGCCAGGAATATTCAGATTCCAGAAAGCGCCTTTGAACATTCCTTAAAAAACCCCAACGCAGACCCTTAGCTATACCTCCTGTGCTTGATGTTTTGGATGATCTATACTCTGACTCCATTAGCTGGGGACCTTATTTCTTTAATTAGGGGTTCTCAGCCACATCCACATAGAGGCTCTCAGCCGCCTTCTGTCAAGAGGCCTAGGATCGAGCAGGTAGATCCCCAGTCCTCCGATGAGGCCTCAGGTGATTCTGCACATTCAGACTACCAGGAGGAGGCCTTCCCGGCCTACGAGGATTCTGATGCGGAGGAATCCATTCCCTCTGCTTCTCCTCCTGAGGAGTTTTCCTTTGGGGAAACGCTTCATTCCATGAGAGAACACTTCAAATGGCAAGGCCAAGAATACTCAGATTCTAGGAAAAGGTTAAGGGAATTTTTAAAGCTACCTCAGCATAGACCCTTAGCTATTCCTCCAGTTTTAAATGTTTTAGATGATGTGTACTTAGAATCTAGTGTTTCCCCTGACTCCCCCCTGCTCCTGTCAAGCCAGACAGGTACTACAGGGTCCCAGACACGCATCAATTTCTGTACAAGGGCCATACTGCTGACCCTGAAAATATTTCTCAGGGGCCTAAAGGGGTTTCCTCCACTACTGCTAAGAATCCACTTCCTTCGGAAAGAGATTCTAGGGCTTTAGAAAGGTGGGGCAAGAAAGTATATACATCTTCCACCCTTTCTATGCAAGCATTAAATTGTCAATTTCATATGATTCAGTATCAGGAATACATGTTGGATGACTTGCAAAAGAAATTGGCTTCCCCTGAACCATTAGATAGAAAGGGGTTACAGGAATTGGTTTATAATACTCAGCAGGTTAGCAACCATTTCCTTCAGTGTGGATATGATGCATTGGAAGCTTCATGTAGAGCAGCAATGACAGGTGTGGTCATACGCAGACATGCTTGGTTAAAGGAACAAACATTGCCAGACCATGTGAAAACTAAGCTTTTGGACGCACCACTAGAGAAACATAAGCTATTTGGTGCTACTGCACAAGAGGTTTTAAAGAAAATAGAGGAAAAGGCAAAATCAGTGCAAACAGTCAAAGATTTCCTCCAGGTACAGCCTCCAAGATTCAGCAGGAATTGGCCTTCTAAGCATTGGTCCTTTCCAGACACAGACAAATTTCAAAGAGGCAAAAACAGACGTGGCAGAGTTAGAGGGCAAACTCGAGGCTCCTACAGAGGATGTCAATGGCAGCCTCCGAACCAGAGAGGTGGGGCAGGACCTTCCACTGCTCCAGAGGAACAATCTCAATGACTTGACTTTGACTCCGCCATCCAGGGCTCAATTAGAAGCACCTTTGGGCGGAAAATTATCTTTATTCTCACAAAATTGGCACAATATTACAAAGGACAAATGGATACTGGACATAATAGACAAAGGATACAGATTCCATTTTCATACACTACCAACAAGACATGGCAGGCCAAACCTGCCACCAAATCAAAGGGCAGAGGCACTCAAACAAATAACAAACATACTTCAAATAAGAGCAATAGAAAAGGTTCCTTCTGCAGAACAAGGCCAAGGATTTTATTCAAGACTGTTCCTTGTTCCAAGAAAAGAAAACCAATGGAGACCCATTCTGGACTTATCCGCACTGAATACTTACCTTATTGTGCCAAAATTCAAAATGCTGACTTTACAGCAACTCTTTCCCATGCTGGGCAAGGGGTCTTGGCTGGTAACTCTGGACCTCAAGAAGGCATACCTGCATGTCCCAATCAGACAAAGTTGCAGAAGATACCTCAGATTTCTTGCACGCTCAGAGCATTATCAATTCTCAGCATTGCCCTTTGGCTTATCTACTGCGCCCAGAGTGTTCATGAAATGCCTGGCATCAGTAATTCCACATTGCAGACTTCAGGGGATACAAATATACACTTACCTGGACGACTGCCTTATACAAGCGGACAGCCAACAAGCCTTGTTAAAAAACTTGGACTATGTCATTCACCTACTGCAGGCCTTGGGATACACAGTCAATATTCAGAAATCAAGTCTCGTACCATCCCAACAAATACCTTTCCTGGGTGCCACACTGGACACAAACACCCAGATGGCGTTTCTGACAAAAGAAAACAAAACAATTACCAGAATACTTCAGAAAATTAGCAACACACACCCAGATGACTGCAAGGAAAATCCTGCAGGCCCTGGGTTTCATGGCATCTTGCATTCTTCTGATTCCACACGCAAGGCTGCATATGAGGAAACTACAATGGTATCTAAAAAGTCTATGGTCTCAACACAGCCACAGCCTGGAAGCATTGATCCCACTCATTCCATGCCTTCAAAAGGAATTTCTGTGGTGGGCCCAAGCAAGTCAGATAAACAAAGGTCTGCTTTTCAGCAAGCCTCATACAAGTCAAACCATAACAACAGACGCCTCAGACCATGGATGGGGGGCGCACATGGAGGGCAGATGCATTCAAGGACAGTGGACACAAAAAGAAAAGCACCTGCACATCAACCAAAAAGAAATGCTGGCAGTGATGCACGCAATCAAGGCCTTCGAAAAGTTCATGCATCAGGGCCATCTACTAATAAAGACAGACAATACCACAGTTATGTGGTACATAAACAAGCAAGGAGGTACCCATTCCTACCCTCTTTGCAGACTGGCAATGAATCTCTGGGATATTTCCCTACAATTGAAAATAGAGCTACAATCCCAGTTTGTACCAGGGAAGGACAATGTTCTGGTGGACAGCCTAAGCAGAAACATCATGGATCCACACGAATGGATGTTGCATCCAGACATTTTCTTACAAATAACTCAAGCATGGGGAAGGCCGGACATAGATCTTTTTGCCTCCCACCTCAATCACCATCTGAAAAAGTTTTGCACAAGGACATACCATCCTCAAGCATGGAAGGTGGACGCTCTCCTTCAGTTGGAACTCTCTAACACTATATGCCTTCCCACCTCTTCCTTTGATGACCAAGGTGTTACTAAAGATCAAGACAGAGCAGCCGAAAGGCATACTGATAGCTCCAGACTGGCAAAGACAACACTGGTACCCACTGCTACGGAGCTTGACACACACCAATCCGTGGCTCCTTCCTCAATGGCCACTTCTTCTGACACAGCACAATTACAGGACACTACACCCCAGCTTGAAAACATTGACGCTGACAGCTTGGAAGATTCCATGACTATTCCTCAGGATACACTTTCCAAAAAGGTAAAATATATCATCCTGGAGGCGCGCAGACCTTCCACTAGAAAAACATACTCAGCAAAATGGAAGAGATTTCTTATCTGGAACAGCAAAAAGGGTCAAGACCCATCAGTGATGAGCATTCCACAGATCCTAGAATATTTGGCTGAAATGCTCCACAATGGCCTTTCATATTCTTCCATAAAAATACATGCTTCAGCAATATCTGCCAAATATAACACTGATCCGCCTGTATTTTCTCACCCATTGCTAAGACAGTTTCTAAGAGGTATAAAGAACATCAACCCTCCAAGGAAACCACCAGTGCCTGCATGGGACCTCAACTTCATGCTGGAAAAATTAACTCTTCCTCCCTTTGAACCAGCAGCATCTTCAGAGTTGAAATTTCTGTCTTGGGAAGACAGCTTTCCTTCTGGCAGTAACCTCAGCAAGAAGAGTCTCTGAGCTACAGGCCCTTATGGCAATACAACCATTTCTCATTTTTCATCAGGACAGAGTTTCTTTGAGAACCAATCCGTCATTCATGCCAAAGGTGGTATCCAGGGTGTCCCTGAATCAAGCTATTCACCTGCCTACCTTCTTTCCCAATCCTCAAAATAAAGGAGAGAGACTTCTGCACACCTTGGACATACACAGACAGTTGCGCTACTACTTGGACAGAACAAAGTCTTTCAGAAAATCTGACCAGCTTTTTGTAGCTTGCGCTGCTGGATTGCAGGGAAAAGCAATTTCCAAACAGACAATTTCTAAATGGATTGGAAATTGCATTCAATTCTGCTACTCTTTTCATGGAAAAACTGTGCCAGCTGACATCAGGCCACATTCCACCAGAGCTACAGCCACCTCCACAGCCTTTTTAAGAGGAATGGCAACAAAGGACATTTTAGAAGCTGCTACATGAAGCTCCGTGCATACATTTTCCAAACATTACAACCTGCCTTTATATTCCAGATCCAGAGCAGGGTTTGCTTCTGCGGTCCTGCAGGGCATTTTAGCTACACCATCTTTGTCTTAGTGCCTACCACCCCCAGGTTGGCTATGGTATTCAACCCATATGTCAGGACTGCAGTTGCATCCTTGAAGGACATAGTACAGTTTTGTACCTACCATAAATGTAGATGTCCAATAGGTATGCAACTGCAGTCAGGTTTTCCCTCCCACCTACCCCTCTGTGGTATTCTTTTGGGTTTCTACCCCTCATTTTAGCTACCTGGGGTAATCTTTTATGGTGTATTTGTTTTTATGTTGTTGTACTTGTCTGGAATTTTTTCTCTATTTTCAAAATTTAGCCTTCCTTAGAGGGCACCTGGCATCTGGGGCAAGAAACACTGAAGAAGATGGCGTCGGCTGACGCTTTTATACCCCAGGCGCTCTGACGTCGGGAAAAGGGCGACTTCAGCCGACGCCGGACCCAGACTTTGGAATCCGGCCGACCGAAGGGCTGCCTGAGGCAGGACAAACCCATATGTCAGGACTGCAGTTGCATACCTATCGGACATCTACATTTATGGTAGGTACAAAACTGTACTTTTTTCTTCCATTTAGCAGGTGACAAGTCATTGTTTAGATTGTGTATAACTGTTGATACTTTATCCAGAGCTGTGACTACTGCTGCTGTTTTGAGGAGACTTGCCTGCCTGTGTTCTCAGAACTCCCTAGATGATGTGAAAAATGATATTTTAAATTGTTTTTGGTCTCTCTGCTGCAGTGTGATGCAAAGGGGTAAGCTGATTCAGGAAATCTCTCTAAGATTTTCAGCCCTCATTTTCCAAAATTTCTAAGGGTTTTTTTAACCCCTTATCCAATTTTGACAAGAAACAAAATAAACGCTCTTGGCAAAATGTTAGTAAACACAACTTTAAGAGAAAACGACAAGGTGATTCCTCTCCCCCAAAACCAAGGATACTCTGTCCCTTTTCCCTTCCAGAAAGTCTAAATCTCCACTTTTCTTTTTGGGAGAGCATAGTTTCAGATAAATGGGTTCTGAAGATTATTCATCAAGGTTATAGATGGCAGTGGGAGGAAATTCCTCCTTTCCAGAGGGTGATTCCTCATCCACCAGATCAGACTCTTCTGTTTTTCTCTGTCCTTCGGCACATGTTGGAGGGAGTGATAGAGCCAGTTTCCCCCCCCCCCAGGTTGGGAAAATCTTTTATCGGAGGGTGATTTTGGTGCCAAGAAAGAAAATGCTTGGAGGACTGATTCTGGATATTTCCTTCTTAAACCAGTTTTTGATGGTGTCCAAGTTCAAAATGATGTCGATTTACAGTCTGTTAACTCTTCTTCCTCATTTAAGTTTCCTGGTGGCAGTAGAGTTAGAAGATGCTTATCACATTCCTATTCATCCAGATTTCAAGTGTTTAAGATTTTGTGTGTCTAGATCTTATCAGTTCTCTGCCTTACTCTTTGGACTATCCAATGCCACCACCACGGAAATGGCAAAATAGTGGTTAAAAACTCTCTTTAATTAAAAAAAAAAAAAGTTGAGTGCTTTCATTTCATGATTTATCAAAACTTCAACAAAACCATTCAATGCAAAAAAAATTGTATAAAACGACAAAACAGGACCAAAGAGTACTATTTGATACCAAAAACAACTGTAGCAAGAATCAAAATAAGAATAATGGCATCAAATATCCAGGCTTCAGGTAAAAGAAAAAACTTTATTGTAAGAAAAAAGTAAGCGCTTACTTTTTTCTTACAATAACTTGTTTTTTTACCTGAAGCCTGGATATTTAATGCAAAAAAAATTCCCTGTGTAAATATACTCAACAACCAGTCATAGTCTTAGTTACATTTAAAGCTGTACTCACAACACTTATATCTTCCCCCCATTACAATCCCTTTATGATTACATTTTATTCTGCCCTTCTTTCAAAACTGTGTATTGACAGCTGAAAAATCCTTGTAATTGAGTTGAATAAATACTATTTTTTGAAAATTTTCAATATAGTATTCATAACATAATAGCAATACAACTTTATAATTCAGCTGAGCTAAGCTTTAAAATAGGTATAACTGACACATTCTTTTTTTAAACACCTTTATTGAATCATCACTTGTGACACAGGCAAATTTACATTTATACAAAAGTAATCAAATTGTATTAAATTAAATATTATACTTCACATATATTGCTATATATCATATACCCTAAGCAACATTACATAAAGTATTCAATTTAAATAAGAAACATGTTGATTAAACCATCACTTACAACATAAGCAATCATAAATTTATATAAATGAAAACAAACCACACCGACAGAATCCTAGTCGAAAGCATTTTACATCACAAACCATACTAACACGCTCCCAGTTGCAAACATTATACATCACTTATAATCTACCCAATCATTTTCAGTCAAGCATTGCACAGTTCCTTTAAGTGCTATCTTTTAAACCTCATTCCTCCCTTGTATATATTGTTCCCACAATTCCCATTTTTCCTATGTAGTTTGCTCCTCCCTTTTTCTAAAGATCTTGCTCTCATTCAGTCCTAGGACTATATGTAGTAGGAGTTAATCTAAGCTGCCAGTGAACCACCCTGTCCTCGAATAATGTCTCCCAATCACCTCCACTATGGAGTGTGTTAACTCTGTCTATAATACCAAATCTAAACTTTTCAAAGTGTGTTTCACTATGTTTAAACAGTGCAATGTTAGTATTTTTGATAGCTACATCCTGAATATATTCATATTTCCGCCTTTAACATGGTCAACCCCCCCCCCCCCCAGAATCTAATATCGAAGCTGATCCAGCTGGGCATCAACACCCGCTATGTAACTGGGTGTTGGACTTTCTCATCAACAGACCCCAAAAAGTATGTGTGGGAAATAACAGTTCAATCAGTATTACACTGAGCACAGGTGTCCCTCAGGGCTCCGTCCCGAGTCCTCTGCTGTTCACCTTGTTGACGCACGACTGCATGGCCAATGAATCCGACAAAATCATCAAGTTCGCAGAGGATACCACTGTCGTAGGTCTTGTCAGAAGTGGTGAGGAAACAGCTTACAGGGACGAAGTGGGGCATCTGATAGGCTCTTGCGACAGCAGTAATCTGGCCTTAAAGGAAAACGGGATATCAAATCAAATATCTCTACCTGATGTCTCTCTAAAATCCTGTTATGTGATACAGCCTCAAAAAAACATAACCGCAGCTTTAAAAAAAAATCCACTATTCTCTTTTACTGCTTAGGCTTCATACTTTTCCGTACTGTTTGACTTTCAGTTTTAAAACCAAGATGAAAACTGTCCAGTCGTCTCTTAAATAATGATGTCACATCTGCCATAGCTCTTGCTGAAGATCCTGGGAGGTTTCCTCCCACAAAGTGACGTAAACACTGCCTTATTTGCACGCTGTACAGAATCCCTGTGATCCTCCCACATTGTGATGTCAACACTGCCTTTCCCAGCCCACTGTTAACCTAATAAATGGACTAGGTGCTGTGTGGAACTCCTTTTCTGTGTTAGCAAATCTGGTCGACTCTATTCATGTGAAGCACCACTTCTTCACCAGCGTTTTGCTACTTCATAAGTAAGGTAAGTCTTATTATGTCTTAATAGTGTATCCTAAATGTAATCTGTCCCTGTTTCTATGCCTCCCTAGCCCTTATATTGTGTCCTCCCAAGTTTTTAATTGCACATTAGTGGAGTTAATCTTTTTCTGTTTGTAAGGGTGCCACGTGCTTCCCTTTTGCAGCTGCATTTTTAGCTTAGCCTACTTATTTTCGTTTTGATCCAGGGTTTATATTTCCCTGGTTATGTTTAATGCTGGCGTCTTTTGTATTCTTGAGTCGGCCTGTGTTTCTGTGCTTGCTGCCTTTGGGTTTCCTTCTGAAGTAAGTGTATTGCTGCTTGTAGTAATTGTATTACTGTCTAGTGTTTTAGTTGCTTGCTGGTGTTTTTTAAAAACTATGCTGTATTTGTAGCTATATTTGGTTTTCTTTAGTTGATGCCTTGTGCTTCACGATTGTGGTTGCTGGTGTGTTTTTTTTAAAAACCTTGCGGTATTTGTAGCTGTATTTGGTTTTCTTTAGTTTGTTGATGCCTCGTACTTTGTGATTGCATGCTGCAGATGTTTTGTAATGTTTTCAGCTGTTTGTTTCTGTTGTTGAGCTTCGCGTTTCGGTCTTGTCATGTTTTTTATTTTTTTTTTAATATTAGTAATCTGTTTTATTGGTTATGCTGCTGGGCTTGCTCCGTTTTATTTGTTATGCTACTGTGCTTGCTCCGTTTTAGTGTGTGTGCCATCAAACCTGCTACCTGCTTGAAACTTTGCCATAGCTGAATAATACCTTTTTTTTTTTCCCGTTAGCTGGGTAATGAAATTATTTTAATGTGGACACTGGAGCCATTAGGCATAAAACTTATTTATTGAGTAATTCTGCAGCCTGTAAACATACTTATGAATAGTCAGCAAGAGAGTGGTAGTAGTCCAGGGGTGGTTTGTACAGCTATACTTGTTTCATGCAACTAAGCTAAGTGCATTTCTGGGTTCCCATGTAAGGTTATTATAGCAGGTAAATATACAGTGATGTAGGCAATATAGAGGTTCAACATTTTGTCCATCAGTATGTGTCCATAGTTTTGAAGTAGCCTCAGACACTTCGCAATGCTCAGTTACACATAGAGCGCAGGTTCTTGTAAGATTAATGTCACGGTTGCTATCATATTCTTTGAGCCTGCGTGTTGTTTTGTTTTTAAATTAATGAAAAACGTAAGGGAAATAAGAGAGAAATAGAAGATAGATGGGAAAGGAAATTAGGAATTTTGCTGCTTGTACAAGCACAGCAGCTTAGTCATTGTAAAGCTGCTAAGCAGCATGCCTTGAGTGAGAGTTGCTGCCAATTCCTATTGAAATAATGGAATCAGCATGGCATATATTTTTTTGACTTTGTTATAAAGTTTGGTAGACAAAATACTATTTCTTTAGTCTGCAAAGTGATATTCTGCCTGTTAATATAACATTTTGTGAGTGAGTATAGCACACAAGCCACTGAGAAGCAAAGTCTGATAAAATCTCTAAGGCTGGTAAGCTTTTCTGATCTCAGTTTTCTGGTAGTGAAGTACATGCCTTGCAACCATTTTTTTTTTGTGGCCAGGGATAGCACTATCGTGGTAGGGGCTCTGAGTGAGAAGAAATAAAATAGGAGGAGGAGCTTGCTAAAAAATACAGGTAACATATGTAGTGCCTTCAGCTGGAATCCTTCTAATGTCCATAGGATACAGCAAGGGGCAAGTGTGTGTGTGTGTGTGTGTGTGTGTGTGTGTGTGTGTGTGTGTGTGTGTGTGTGTGTGTGTGTGTGTGTGTGTGTGTGAATGCAAGCAAGCGGCAAATGTGTGTGTGTGTGTGTATGTGACCTAAAAGCAAGGGGGCAAGTGTGTGTGTGACCGCAAGCAAGGGGGCAATTGTGTGTTTGACCGCAAGCAAGGGGGCAATTGTGTGTGTGTGTTTGACTGCAAGCAAGGGGGCAATTGTTTGTGTGTGTGAGACTGCAAGCAAGGGGACAATTGTGTGTGTGTGAGACTGCAAGCAAGGGGGCAATTGTGTGTGTGTGAGACTGCAAGCAAGGGGGCAGTTGTGTGCGTGTGAGACTGCAAGCAAGGGGGCAATTGTGTGTGTGTGAGACTGCAAGCAAGGGGGCAAGTGTGTGTGTGAGACTGCAAGCAAGGGGGCAAGTGTGTGTGTGAGATTACAAGCAAGGGGGCAAGTGTGTGTGTGAGACTGCAAGCAAGGGGGCAAGTGTGTGTGTGAGACTGCAAGCAAGGGGGCAAGTGTGTGAGACTGCAAACAAGGGGGCAAATGTGTGTGAGACTGCAAGCAAGGGCCAAGTGTGTGTGTGTGTGTGTGACTGCAAGCAAGGGGGAAATTTTGCCTCTTTCAAGATTTCTTGTGCTGTGAAGTTCATAGATACAACTGATTGAGTAGATTTTACAGGGAGCTGAGAGATGCAGGGCTGCAACAATTATCAGTGCTGCTTATGTCTGCTTGCTTTGCTAATATCACAACAGGTTGTTTGCTTTTGATGCAGAAGGCTGTGGTTTCTACTCACATAGATGCATTTGTGAAACTGTACTGCATTGCAAATGGGGTGGATGATGCACTCCTTTCTGGTGAAGAAGATTGTCATCCATTCCCTACTGCAGTATTACCAGCTTATTGTTCTTGTGTAAGATAAATAAATTATTCAAAAAGGGCAACTATGACATTATTTGTTGATGACATGACATCTAATTTTTGGCTAGCAGCAACCGCTTTATTAGTTACAGATCGCTTTAATGTAGAATTATTTACAGGACGTTTACTGCTTCAGAAATTGTGCGTATGTACTGATACTGGTGGACTGTAGAAGTCTGACTACACTTGTGATGGAAATATTCAGAATTGGGCAGTATTGTCATTATTGGTGCATGCATTTTGTTGCACTGTTTTCAGGAAAAATGTTTGAAGCAGTAAATATAAAACACCCACTAAAACTGGACTGCATTGTACAAGGAATATAATTATATACAATCAGGAAGGTGTATTCAACAACATGTGCATTTCTCGTGTGCAAAGGGTCTGAGAATTTTAAAATATCACTAACTGAAAGTGAAACTTAGACTGCCACTGGCTACATGTGTTATCTTTGAATGTCTGTTTCAGTGCTGTTGCAATGTGCAGATTCTGACTGCAAGCAAGGTCGAAGTGTGTGTGTGTGTCCGCAAGGGGGCAAGTGTGTGCGTGTGTGTGTGACTGCAAGCAAGGGGGCAATAGTGTGCGTGTGTGTGACTGCAAGCAAGGGGGCAATAGTGTGTGTGTGTGACTGCAAGCAAGGGGGCAAGAGTGTGTGTGTGTGTGTGTGTGTGTGTGTGTGTGTGTGACTGCAAGCAAGGGGGCAAGAGTGCGTGTGTGACTACAAGCAAGGGGGCAAGAGTGTGTGACTGCAAGCAAGGGGGCAAGAGTGTGTGTGGGGGACTGCAAGCAAGGGGGCAAGAGTGCGTGTGTGACTACAAGCAAGGGGGCAAGAGTGCGTGTGTGTGACTGCAAGCAGGGGGGCAAGAGTGTGTGTGTGACTGCAAGCAAAGGGGTAAGAGTGTATGCGTGTGTGTGTGTGTGTGTGACTGCAAGCAAGGCTTCTTATTTTTGGATTGTTAGTCTCAATTTTTGTGGTTTTCAGTCAAACTCTTTCGGAATAAAGTCACTAAATGAGACACTGAGTTTCTGCCTTCATAACCTTCAGAAAAATGAATGCTAAAGCAAGACCTGTTATTCGATCAGCTCTCTCAGTTTATACAAGATCAATTTTTTGTACTGTTTTGATGTCCCCCCACATATATTTTGCCTTGTCCAGATTTCCTGCATTAACAGGTTGCTAGGTACATGCAAATAAATTGCTTTTTTAGAATTAGGCATATCCCAACCTCTCAACTGTCCCTGAACTTGGCTCAAAATGTTGCTCTTCCCCTAATAATCCCTCCCCAGAAATTGCTAATTTGGAAGAAAACATGGAGGGTTTACCATTAACTGTAATAATCCAGTTAGGGATAACTTTCATTTCATAAATGCATGTTTTTTTTATTTTGTCAGATGCTCAAGTTAGTAGTACTAATATTAAAAGGAGCCCTTCTTTGACAGGTTACCAGCTGTATTGTGTGGCTATTATCTTTTGAATCAATTTTTTTTTTTTTTTTTTTGGGACAATTGCTGCCAAATCATTAGAGACTGAAGAATGAAATCAATGACAGACATTTAAGTTTCAGATTTCACACCCTTTTGAAAATTCATACTAATGCAAGACCTACTATTTCATAATCTTTCCTAATTTGATAGGAGCAATAATCCTACTTCTATTTATTTATTTATTTTATTTATTTATATTTGTTGACCGGGAGTGTCAGACTGGACATAGGTCTATTTTCAGCGTAGGCCCGGGGAGAAAAGCTCCACAGTAAAATAGACAGTAGTTACATTGGATTATAATGATTAACAATTTAACATAGCACTTACTTACAACATATTTACAGATGAAGAACATAGTGCATCAATAGACAAATAGAATCTTTATCTGTGAAGTACATAACAGACATTAACAAATGTTACAATGAGAAGTTCCTGCTGTATAATAAGTACTAGGCTTATGAGCATCTGAGCTTGCTATAATCAAGGTAGTTAGTGGAGTGGAAAGAAAGGTAGTGGTTGGATGGGGTGGATGATGTTAGACTGGGAGTTGCAAGGGCATAGCCAGCATGTTTTTAGTTGCGCTTTTAATAAAGTTTTGAAGTGGGTGCATGATGGTACGGAGGTAATTGTGGGTGGGAGTGAGTTCCATAATTTGGCTATGGCGCAAGAGAATAGTGCTTCACCAGCAGAGTTATTGGCTTTAGTGATCTGCAAATGATTTTTGTTGCTGGATCTTAGTGGTCTGGTGGTGCGATTAGGGTCAGAGTAGATTCTGGAGGGATGGGACATTTAGTGGATGGTTTATTAGTTTGTGGGCGAGTGAGAGTTGATACCACAAAAGCAGGTGAGGGAGTTCAAGCCAGCCCAGTTCAGCAAGTGAGAGACAGTGGTGACTACGGTAGAATGCCCCTGTGGCGAATTTGGCGATTTTTGTTGTAGCAGGTCTCTAGCTTGTTTAGTCCACATTGCCTTAGGTTGGTATATATTGGAGAGGCATAAAGTAGGGTGGAGATAAGGTGGGAATTTGCTATTGAAATCTTTGCTGCTTTGGTGAGAAATTGCTCTTTTCTGTATAATGCGCCTAGTTTTTTGTGGACTTTTTTTATGGTCATGGATATGTGAATGTCAAATATTAGTTTATTTTCTGTTTCCACTCCTAGCAATTTGGTGTGTTCAGTTGGGTATATAGTGGTGTTGTCTTTTGCTGTGATGTTAAAGTGAGAGTTGTTTTGAGTATGTTTGGTAGGTTGGAAGATGAGTAGTTTAGTTCTGTTTGGGTTGAGTATTAATTGGGCATCGGATAACCATGTTTCAACAGAGGAAAAGGCTTCCTGTGTGACTTTTTGCAGTTTTGTTAGGGACTGGGCTAAGCAGATGATGGTTGAGTCCTCTGCATATTGTATGAGTGTGCCATGTTTGGTGGCAGAGGCTAGATTATTGGTGTAAACAGAGAAGAGTAGGGGTCCAAAGATGGATCTTTGGGGAACCCCTATGGAGACAGGTAATTGGGGAGATGTCATTCTGCCATACAACGGATTGTTGGCGGTCAGACAGGTAAATCTGAAACCAGTTGGTGACTGATTGTGAGAAGGATAGGTTATTGAGGACAGAGATAAGTTGTTTGTGTGGGACCATGTCAATTGCTTTAGATAGGTCTAGGAAAGTAGCAGAGGAGAGATAGCCATTGTTTTTATGCTGAAGGATAGTGTTAGTAAAGGAGAGTAAGGCAGTGGTGGTGCTATTGTTTGGTCAGAAACCATGCTGAGTACTGGAAAGGAGGTTGTTAGTAAGGAGGTAGTCTGAGACCGGAGTGTGTATGCGTCTCTCTAGTATTTTGGAGAGTGGAGAGAGAATAGCTACGGGGCAGTAATTGGTTGGGGTGGATGTCTCCACTTAGGGCTAGTTTTGATATGCATGAGATTATTAGTTCTCAGTTTTTGAATGTGTTTGTTTATAAGGGAAACTTTATGATTGTGCTCTGTGGGTACTAGGTATGGTGGGAGGGTTACTATGTTAAGTTGTAGGGCTGCTTTATGTTTGAGTAATATAGTTGGTAGAATATGTGGGGGGTGCATAGGGATGGTTCTTGAGCTGGTGGGAGGGGAGTTGAGTGTGGGTGAGACATGAGTGGTGGTGTGAGTAGTAGTACAGTGGTAGTGGTTGAGTGGGGGAATGACGGAGCTTTAGTAGGATGTAAGATATGCAAGGAGAGTGCATGCAGTGAGCATAGGTAAGGTATGCTGGTACGTGTTAGTTGAGGTGTGATAGTAGTGGGAAGATGGAGGAGGTAGTGTTGGGTTAGCGCTGTGGTTGGCTATTGGAAAGATGGGAGGGGTTTTGAGTCCAATAAAGGTGGGACCACCTGGGGCGGGAGGGAATAGGGGGGCAGGGTGGGGAGCAAAGCGGGTAGAGACCCTGTTAGTTGCTCGTATGAGGGGGCTGGAAACAATTACAAAGCAAAGGCAAGTATGTGTTAAGAAACAATCACAATTGACCAAGGACTGCTCTGAAACTAAGTCATTTCTTAATTTCTCAGGTGAAAAAACAGGATAACCTTGTATCAGTAGGCTACTGTGGTCATAGTTTAAATTTACAAACACACAGTATTGATGAGTTATGGCGGATACTATTTGCTAACAGAAGGGAATAAGAGAAAGTGGAATGTGTGTGTGTGTGTGTGTGTGTGTGTGTGTGTGTGTGTGTGTGTGGTGGGGGGGGGCTGCTTACAAGCCAAAGCAGAGTGCTCTCCAGGGGAAAATTAATATTGGCTCAAACAGGTAGACACATACTCAAAGTTAGAACAAAAATTCGAGGGACCAAGCTGCTAAGCGTAAGGAAAACAGATGATAAAGTAAAATCCACAGTCCGGTAAAACTGTTCCAAAGAAGGCAACAAAAGTCCATGGCTGTAATATTAGAGCTTTTATTAACCACAAGCACTTTGAGACTCCTATCTCTCCTTCCTCAGACAAAAATGAAACAACCAGTTGTAGTATCAAACTTTCTTTAAAAAGGGTGTTGTTAACTAATTAACCAATTAGAAAACAAATTACCAATTACCAATTCAACAGCTTGTGAGTTTAAAATCATACAGAACCAGCAGCTAAAATGTTAGAAACAAAACAAAACAAAACTTCACTTTAAAAATGTGAATAATTTCATTTAAAACACAAAACTTCCAGCCTTTTCTATCATAAAGGGATATAATATCTATCAGTGCTCTTATCACGTAATATACACTGTTCTTATGTTGTGTAAAAGTGTATACACAAATACGTAAATTATAAATTAATCATTGCAACTACATCCAAAGGCTGAGCCTTAAACATTTAAATTTAAATTTAAATTTAACTCATAGTGCTAACATTTAAATGATTGTTAGCATGGAACTACAAAACTCTCATGAGTAGCTTTCCAAATATTAACACCTATAAGTTTAAAGTTTTGAAATTTAAAATTTTAAAACAAAAACTTCTATACATTTTCAAATGTCCTGTTGTTATAAATATGCTCTAAGAAGAACCAATTATTAGTTTTAGTGTTTAATTTTTATAATACCTGCAGCTTATAATTGAGCGAATATGTAAACCTAATGTGTTTCAATATTTATGACGACGCTAATAAGTTTTGTGGTTTGTTAAAATGGATACAAACCACTATGTCCATGTGGCATTATGTTGTTCTCTTAAATGCGATACATGCGTTAAATAGTTGATCAATGTAAAATCCTACATAGGTCAACTCAACACTTCATTTCAGAAGTCCCCATTCAAAATGGAACCAAATCAAAAATATGACTTAGCTATGCATGGAGAGTTTCCAAAAGCTCCCTGCTGAGTCAAAAGATGCTACCTTTACAAGCTAATAGTTTTAAAATACAAGTGAGATATTGCTTCATTTAAGCCAGGGTGTGTGTGTGCAGATGTCCTAAGCTGCCATAATAGCTCTTCCTTTTCTAACAACAATTGCCATGGACCTGAAAACATTTGTGTCTTAATTTGTTTCAGAACCATAAATCTGAAACTATGTTCTTTATTGTCCATAACGTGGAAGGCCAGGCGCTCTTAGCTGTTAGTGTGTCGCCTTAGAAATAGCATATAAATGCTCATACACTCTTTTATGCAGTGCCCTCTCAGTCTTTCCTATATAGAAAGCAGGGCACTGCTTACAACTGCCACATACACCACTGCCTTAGATGAGCAGGTAAAGTTACCTGTTAATTTGTATTTCACATTGTTGATAACCACATAATTACCTTCCTGCATGAATTTACACTGGTTGCACAATCCACATTTAACCATACCCTTAACTTTATTAAATGAACTATTTTTGTTCATTTCTAGCAATGCCTTTAAGTTAAATCCTTTCCTAAAGGCTATACTGGGTGTTGTACCCAACAATTGCTGTAAGTTTGTATCTTCTTTTATGTTGGCCCAATTTTTCTGCAGAATTCCCCTAATAAAATGGTGATCAATTGAGAACGTGCACAAGAATCTGACTTCTATATCAGCTTCTCCACCCTTTCTGTTCAAAGTTACTCAAAGTTAACTGTAGCTGTTTGCAGACAGTTCAGACCCGGACTGTGCTTTTCCGTTTGTGCCTTTGTCCCACTTCTATGTATGGCTTTGTCCTAATTTCTTGCGCTGAGGTTCATAAGTATTTCAGGATCAATTTATCCTTGCTTTTGAACCAGATTTCTCTGCTTGGTTAGTACACTGCTGTAAAATGTAAAAATAAAATCTGAATCATTGTAGAAGTAAAGCAGTGTGTGTGTGTCTGCGTGTGTGTATGCACTGCCATAATTTTTTTTAAATATTGACTCAAAAAAAGCATGTGGGTGCTGTCATGCAAGTCTAAAATATTTCAAGTTTATAGTGCATCATTTGTTAGCTATTTAAACAGGAAGGGAAAATAAGTGGCAGATTGCTTTGCAAAGCAGGGATTATTGCCAGTGCTATGTAGCTTGGTTTTAAATTTGACAGTAGTGGTGCAACAAAAAAAGTCTCCCACTGTAAGGAGGAAAAGGCTGACAAGCAAACAGTACATTACTCTGGTCACCTGCTGTGACAAGCTGTCAATCACATGCAGATAATGGGTCAAATTACCCTTGGCTCTTTGACAGCTAGGGAAGGTAGGTGTGAAGTGGGAGGGGAGATTCCTTGAAGAGCTAGATTTCAGCCTTCACAAAAGAAAGCAATTTAGCATTTCTAAGATGAAAGAGATAGAAAATGCACCTTTCAGTTCTGTTCTGTAGCATTTGCACTGCTTGTGTTTTAAGTGGTCATTAAAAAAGGATAACATTTTAACCAAATGTAGGGGATTTTAAGACTGCAGTGAATGCCTGTTAAGTCAATGAAGTGACAGCAGCTTAAGGCAAAACGTGGCAGATCTGATGCAATTTTTTGGAGACAAATAATGCATTCTGGGATACTTAGAGGCAGAGTAAACAGTCTGAATTTTTTCAATATGCCAGACCCCATGTGGTCAGAGTCAGAAATTGCATCTAAAAATATCTAAAAAGCTCAAAATAGTCTCAGAGTGCTATTAAAATGTAGGAAACATCAAACCATGATGAAATTAATATGTTTTTTTAGTCTGAGGGCACGGTTGTCCCAAGTGCAAGCAAGACCAAAGACTTCAGAAGGACTCCGGAGATGCCTCAACCTCTGGAAATTAAGGGAGTGGCAGTGGAAGGAGTCACAAAACACCAAGCTCCTGGGGGGTGCATTTCTCAGATGATCTATCCTGGTTGACTTATTAGCCACACAGTGAAGAAGGCACAACAATGTCTGCACTTCCTACAGAAACTGAGGAAGGCAAACCTTTTGCATTCCATCCTCAAAGCCTTCTACAGGGGGATCATCACGAGCATCCTCTAAAATAACGTGATAGTTTGGTATGGTAACTGCAAAGCATCTTGACTGCAAGGCTGTCCTGAGGGTAGTGAGGACAGCGGAAAAAGTAATTGTTTCATTGCTCCCATCCATAGATGATATACACAAGACTTGATGTGTGGCAAAGGCTAGGAAGATGATCAACAATCCCACTTACACTGCCCGTATTTTGTACTTTTGCCTTTCCTCGAGCAGGTGGTTCAGAATGTCTGGGTGAACTAGTCCGTCTGGATGGGACAGAATGTCGAGTGGGTCCAGAGTCAGAGGTCATTGAATTACAGTAGGCCAAAGAAAGGGGAACCAGATCTGTTGAGGCCAGAATGGAGCAGTAAGGATCACTCTACCCTTCAATCGGAGTGCTTTCTGTAAGAATTTTGGAATTAGCGGTATTGGGAGAAAGGCATAAGGGAGACCGAAGGGCCAAGTGTGGCGCAGAGTCTCTCTAGGTGACGTGTTGGTGGCACTTGTTTAGGGGAGAGGCAAGCTGGTAGCAGCAAGGCTGTCCCCATTGATGGAAAATCATCTTTTCTGTCACTTATTGATTGAGAGACGGGAGATTACATCTTCTCATTTTGACTGCTATCACATTGGATCTCCCCAGAATGTGCATTGCTATCAGAAAGCCGTTGGAAGAGATGTCCCACTGCCTCACTCTGAGCGCTTCTTGACAAAGGGGGTTAGATTTGGTTCCTCCCTGCTTGTTGATGTACCAAACTACTGACATTGTCTGTCTGAATTGTTCCCACAGAAGAGCTGGTTGAAAGGCTTGCAACTCTAAAAGCACTGCTCTTATTTACAGAATAGTGATATGCAAGTTGCCTGTAAGGGGACCAAGTGCCTTGGACAGTCTTGCCCAGAAAATGCCCCCCCCCCAGTCTGGGAGATGTCCGTAGTCATTATGCCCTTGGGTTCTGGAAGGATGAAGGGCGGCCACCAAGAAGCACTCTTCTCCACACTTGGCCCTCCAATCTCTTAAATCTCTTCTGAACCTCAAGTTAAACGAAACTGTTGCTATTCAGAACAAAGGCCCTTACACCATTACTTATAACAAAACAGGTGACTTTAAAATTTATAATTATTCCAACAGTAGTGTTAGTCAAGAGTTAGCAGATCTGCTCTTTTCGAAAAGACTGACATTTATACCAACACCTTACTTAGATATAACAAGAATACTGTTGGACTTCAAATGTTTTGTGAGGAAACTTAATCTAACTATTGTGTGTGGTAACAACAGTAGTCTAAATAGTGACTTGCATGTCTGTAGCACTTTTAATCTGCCCCTGCACCCCACTTTGTATTTGATGAAATATGTGAACTAGATATTCGGGATGTATTTAAAAATCGAAATCGTATTAATAACATTACTAAAGATGAATACAAGTTATTACTCGATTTAAGAAACAAACCTATTAGATTAATTAAACCAGCCAAAGGTGGTGGTTTAGTTGTTATGAGTAAAAATGATTATAAAGAGAAAATGCAGAGAACATTAAGCACTGAAACATATTCGAAGATCAGCATCGACGAGCTACATACAGCATACCGTAATATTAATATTTATTTAAACGATATGTTTATAGAGGGCGCAATTGATTTGAAAACTTAATTATCTGACCATGCCTTTTCCAAAGATCCCACGGATCTTCGGAGTGCCTAAAATTCATAAAAACTTAGCTGAACCACCGATGAGGGCACTTATGGATGCTAGGCAGTCTGTTACATATGCTAGCGTGAAAGTAGTTGATAACATTTTGAAAAAATATGTAAGCCAAGAAAGACAAATTAACCGTGATTTTTGGACATTTTTAGCAGACTTAAATCAACTACCATTTCATAGTGAATACACTTTTTTAACAGTTGATGTATGTGACCTTTATAGCTCAGTACCACACGTGGAAGGAATCCAAGCAACTTTAGCTATGATGCGGAAATATGATGCCCCTAGAAGAACTTCTCACTATAATACTTGAGAACAACTATATTTCATTTGAAAATTATATCTTTTTACAAAAAATTGGGATAGCAATGGGTTCACCAGTGGGTGCTAGCTTCACTAATCTCGTCATGGCCCACTGGGAACACCAACACATCTTTTCTGATGTTAATATAATGGAATCTATCCATTATTATACATGTTTTTTAAATGATATTTTTATCATCCTTAAGGGAGATGAAATAAGAGCCACGAATGTAGTGGAACTCTTTAACAACAGTAGTAACTTTTTGAAATTTACAAGTAACTTTAGTAGTAATACCATCTCTTATTTAGTCATCCTGTTAAAAAAAAGGAGTAGATTGTTATACAGCAGCTATCTACCATAAGAAACGTATTTGAACACATTCTTATATTTCACAAGTTCACATCCTTACTACCAAAAAAAGTCAGTCATCAAAGCCCAGTTAGTTTGGGCAGCTAGGATGATGACAGTTGAGAGTGACTTTCTGAACGAATGTAAACATCTGAAAAGGATGTTTATGCAGAGAGGTTATCCGGAATTATTGTTAGATCTAATTTCAGAAGTAACTAGGAAAAGACTGTCAGGTATATGTAAACCAATTTTACAAATGAAAGAAATACAAAACACTGTTGCAAACCAAGGGGAATATGGACATTATTATAGAGGATCAAACCACTAGTAATTTGAATGGGAATGATGTTAATAACAATTATAGTATAAGTTTTATCTTTACATTTAGCCCGGAAACATTTGACCGTAAGAAAGAAATTTTGAAGAACTGGAACCTGTTGACTAAAGACAAACATATAGCTAACAAGATAGGTTTGAGGCCAAAATTTGTATGTAGAAGGGGACAAAACTTAAAGAACCTGTTAGAAATACATGACACAAGTTTCACTAGAACTTCTGGGATGTTAAAATGTGAGTCATGTAATTACTGTGGGTTTATTGCAACAGGGCAAAAATTTAATATAAGGAATAAGACTTGTATCAAAAAGAGATTTACATGTAATACAAAAATGGTGGTGTACTTAGCCCAATGTGACTTCTGCCCAGCATTCTACATAGGGAAAACTTTTAGAAAATTAAAAGAAAGGATATATGAACACCTTTATAGTATCAGGAGAAATAAGACAGAAAATGCGTAAATAAAACACATAGAACAACCAACTCACAAATTTAGGTTCAGGGCCATTGATCAGGTTACGCAAGAACTTAGGCAAGGCCCTAATTCCCTTTTGTTAGAGCAAATGGAGTTGCTGTGGCAACTTAGGTTAGATGCCATCATTTCCCTGGGCTAAATGAGAAATGTTCTATTCAGTCCTATCTGAAACTTAAGAACTTGAACAGATAAGAAGGCCCCTTGTTATTCACATTTATCCTTATTTAACATATTTATTATAGAGAATATAATTGTGCCTTGTTTTTACTGCTATAAATAACAGGCATAATTAACTAAGTATAACATTAGGAATTTAGAGAAAATAAACTGGTATTAGATCTGTATATACACATACATACACACTTTTTAAAATTTATGTAGTAGCTTCATTAGATTATTTATTGTAAATGTTATTTAATTACAATAAAGTGTACAAATGAGGTCATTGTAAATTAGAGAGAAAAGGTTTTAATTGTTACCTATTTATTATGTAAATTATGTTGTCATATGACTTTTTGAATGTATTTAAACTGTTTTAAATTTGATTTGAACTGATGTTCATCGTGTTACCCTGCTGCAGTCATCACACTTGGGTTATCCTGCCGTCAGGGGCTCCCGCAGTCGGCCTGAATTCCAATGTCTTGGTCCGGCATCGGTTGCTGTCGCTTCTTCCCTGACGTCAGAGCGCCAGGGGTATATGAGGCATCCAACGCCATTTTCTTCAGTGTTTCTTGCCACGCGGTGCCCGAAGCAGAATCAGTTCGCAAGTGCCAGTCGGCCGACACCTGAGATTTTCGATTCGAATTTCAGTCCGAAGTCTTCAATAAAGCTAAGTACCCCGTTGGGGAACATTTTCTTGCCTCAGTCCGATGTCAGAAAAGGTTAACAATTGCATTTCTTGTGGGAAGCAAATACCTCATAAGGACTTCCATTCCTATTGTATTCCTTGCCTAGGCCCAGACCACAATGTCACAGGTTGTCGGTTTTGTGCTAGGTTTAATAAATGAACTATCAAATGCCGTTTTGACTTCGCACGACATTACTTTGGTAGGAAATTTAATTATATCATGCCGTCGGAGCAGCCGACGACCGGCATACATAAAAAACTCAAGGATAAGGACAGGCAGCCTAGGAACAAGCCAAACTCCGAGGCTTCTGCTGGGCCTGTCGCCGGTTCTCCGGTTTTCAGTGAGGCGCCTACACAGCCCCTGACGACTGCGGTACTGGAACCCCAGACAGCTGCGGATTCTCAAGCGGAGTCTACTAGGCCGACGCAGCCATCTTCTGACACTGGAGCAGAAGTAGACCCCGGTGCAGTGGAAACACCTTCGGTTGCAGAAGGTGTCTTCAGATCGACTACACTCACCATTAAATCTTATGCTAAGCTTAAAATTCCTTTAAAACCTAAGAAGACTGTACATCAGTCTACAGTTCAAGGCCCCATGCCTAAGAAACAGATGCTTAAGATGGCTGAAGATTTGATTACCCTAATCAGGGGTTCCCATCCCCCTCCTGATAAAAGACCAAGACAAGAGGAGGATTATGCTTCCTCTGACCAGGTTTCAATTTCCTCAGATTCTTCTGAGGAACAGGATTACACTTTTCCACCTTATGAAGACTCTGATGCTGAGGACTGTATTCCCTCAGCATCTCCCCCTGAAGACTATTCCTTTGGGGAAACTTTACATACCATGAGGGAACATTTCCACTGGGAAGACCAGGACTAAGAAAAGGCTCGCCAATGGGGTACTGCTACCCAGAAAGGCGGAGAAGACAGGCCCCAAGCTAGCAGAAGGCAAACACAATGACTCAGTCCTCAAACTACCAAGCAAATCTCACCTGGCAGCTCCCTTGGGAGGAAAATTAGCATTTTTTGCAGACAACTGGCACATCATCAGAAAAGACAAATGGGTCCTAAACATTGTCTCTCAAGGATACAGATTCCACTTTCATACCTTACCAAGGATAAAAGGAATGCCAAACCTGCCACCAAATCAATGGGCAGAGGCACAACAACAACAAATTACAGCTCTCATGGACATGAGAGCCATTCAACAGGTACCTACACAGGAGCAAGGACAAGGATTTTACTCAAGACTTTCTAGTCCCAAGAAAGGACAAAGCATGGAGACCCATTCTGGATCTTTCAATTCTGAACACCTATCTGCAAGTACCAAAATTCAATATGCTAACACTACAGCAGCTTCTTCCCATGCTGGGCAAGAATGCTTGGCTAGTAACGTTGGACCTCAAGGAGGCATACCTGCATGTCCCTATCAGACAAAATTGCAGAAGATACCTACGCTTCTTTGCAGGTTCAACGCATTATCAATTCTCTGCACTGCCCTTTGGCTTATCTACTGCGCCCGGGGTCTTCACAAAATGCCTGGCACCAGCAATTGCATACTGCAGACAAAGAGGAATTCAAATATACCCATACCTGGACGACTGCCTTATTCAAGCAGAAAGCAAGGACCTTCTAAGTTGCCTAGGGGACACAGTAAACGAAAAGAAATCAAAACTATTGCCCTCACAAAACATAACATTCCTGGGCGCCAGCATGAATACAATGGCCCAGATGACTTATCTCATGCCAGACAAGCAACAACAGCTAACTCAATATTTCAAAATAATGGCAACAAAGACCCAACTCCCTGCAAGAAAAATTCTGCAGGCCTTGGGATTCATGGCATCTTGCATACTTCTAATACCATTTGCAAAACTACATATGAGGAAATTACAATGGTACCTGAAAAGCGTATGGACTCAGCACAGCTACAGCTTGGAAACAATGATACCACTCATTCCCTGCCTTCAACAGGAGTTTCTATGGTGGGCACAGGCATGTCACCTCAACAAGGGTCAGCCTTTCACCTTACCCACAGCCAGGCAAACTATGACAACAGATGCATCGGACTATGCCTGGGGAGCACACATGGCAGGACAGTGCATTCAGGGCAAATGGACTACAGATCAGAGGCATCTGCATATCAATCAAAAAGAAATGCTAGCAGTACAGAATGCCCTAACAGCTTTCAAGGACCTCTTACACCCAGGACAACTAATAATAAAGACGGACAATACCACAGTAATGTGGTACATAAACAAGCAAGGGGGCACACATTCCTACCCTCTATGCAGGCAAGCAATGACCTTGTGGAACACTGCACTGTCTGACCAGGTTCAATTACAAGCACAATTCCTGCCAGGAAAGAAAAACACATTGGCAGACGACCTAAGCAAAAACACCATGGATCCACACGAGTGGAAACTAGATCCACAAGTATTTGCAATGATAGCTCAAAAATGGGGACGCCCAGATATAGATCTGTTTGCAAGCCCCCACAACTACCAACTTCAAAAATTTTGCACAAGGACATTCCATCCACAAGCTTGGAAAGTGGATGCCCTCTCATTCAGTTGGAAAACATTAACAGTGTATGCCTTTCCTCCACTGCCTCTTCTAGCAAAGGTACTGCTGAAAGTCAGATTAGAGAGGCCACAAATGATACTCGTTGCACCAGACTGGCCACGCCAGCATTGGTATCCAATTCTAAGGAACATGGCCCGCGGCCCACCATGGATTTTACCACAAATTCCTCACCAGCCCAGCGAGACAATCAGATACTACACAGCCAGCTCAAGACTTTAAACCTGGCTGCATGGCAAATTGCCTAAACAACCAGCCAACACCTCTATCCAAAGCTGTTATGGATGTCATTCTGGAGGCCAGGAGGCCCAGCACCAGGAAAACCTATTCAGACAAATGGAAAAGATTTTGCGCCTGGAACCAGGCTAAAGGCCAAAATCCCCTTGATCCAAACAGTCTTCAGATTCTACAATATTTAACTGAGATGTTGCACAAAGGATTTTCCTTTTCATCTATTAAGATCCACGCCTCAGCAGTTTCAGCTCATTACAACACGGATCCTCCTTTATTCTCACATCCACTCCTAAGACAGTACCTCAGAGGGGCTAAGAACATAAGACCGCCAAGGAGAACACCAATACTTACTTGGGATCTCAACTTTGTTCTGGAAAAGCTTACACTGCCGCCCTTTGAACCAGCTTTTTCAGCTGATTTAAAATGTCTTTCATGGAAAACCGCCCTGCAACTAGCAATAACCTCAGCTAGAAGAGTCTCAGAGCTACAGGCACTAATGGCAGTGGAGCCTTTCCTCATTTTTCATCAAGACAGAGTCTCTCTACGAACTAACCCTTCCTTTATGCCAAAGGTGGTATCCAGTGTGGCCCTAAACCAAACCATTCATTTGCCCACCTTTTTCCCAAATCCCCAGAACAAAGGAGAAAGACTCCTGCACTCTTTAGACATTCACAGGCAATTATGTTACTACTTGGATAAAACTAAGGCTTTCAGAAAAACTGACAGCTCTTTGTAGCCTATGCTACAGGATCACAAGGAAGAGCTATCTCAAAACAGACCATTTCTAAATGGATAGGGCATTGCATACGTTTCTGCAACACGCATCATGGGAAACCGGTACCTGCTAACATTAGGTCCCACTCCACCAGGGCTACAGCTACATCAGCACCTTTCTCAGGGGAGTGCCAGCCAAGGATATTCTGGAAGCTGCAACTTGGAGTTCAGTGCACACCTTCACCAAACACTATCACTTACCTCTATATTCTAAGACTAGAGCTGGTTTTGCCACTGCAGTTTTGCAGGGCCTACTAGCTTCTTCTAACCCTGTTTAACTCCACCTCCTATCCTTAGCTTTGAGATTCAACCCAAGTTTGATGACTGCAGCAGGGTAACACGATGAACAAAGTACAGTTTTGTACCTACCATAAATGTAGATGTTCGAGTGTTCACCCTGCTGCAGTCCAGGTTACCCTCCCTACATCCCCTCTGAACTAGCTGAACTTAGCTATACCACTCTATCCTATACTACCTCTGTGGTGTATTTGCTTGTGCCTAAAGGTATTGTTTCATTTTTATCTAGCTATATATATATATATATATATATATATATATGCCTACCTATTGGGGGCACCTGACATCTGCAGCAAGAAAAACTGAAGAAAATGGCGTTGGTTGCCTCTTGTATACCCCTGGCGCTCTGACATCAGGGAAGAAGCGACAGCAACCAACGCCGGACCAAGACTTTGGAATTCGGGCCGACATGGGACCGCTGACGGCAGGATAACCCAAGTGTGATGACTGCAGCAGGGTGAACACTCTAACATCTACATTTATGGTAGGTACAAAACTGTACTTTTTCATTGTCTGAGGAAGTCAAATCATTGCATTTGATGAAAAGCGCTTTATAAACTTTTTTCCTAATACCCCGAGTCCGTGTTCTTCGGAACCTCTGTAGTATTTCCTTTAATTATGACAAATAGAAAATTGTCTTGCCTTGACCTGTGAAGGCCCATTCTACAAGATCTGTTGCCACTTCAGCAGTTTTCAAATCTAGAGCTTCATGGAAGATATATGTACAGCAGCTACTTGGGCTTCTCCCCATACCTTTGTTACTCATTACAAATTGGATTTGGTCTCTATGGGAAGAGCATCCTTTGCTTCAGTGGTGCTCAGCAATGCCCTTCCATGAGTCCTCCCAATGTGTAAGGTAGATGGAGACTCTGCCCTATGTCAAGGATAAAATGAAAATTGACGTCATCAGATAAAGAAGTTGTGTACTTACCATAATGGTCCATCTGTGTTGTCCATTTTCATTTATCCTCGACTCCCATCTCTCCTTCCCCAGGCCTTTGATGACTCTCTGGTGAAATGGATAATGTACTTGGATCTTATGGTAATCTTTAAGGCATAGCAGATATGGCTTCTGTTGAGACTTCATCACTCTACATCTAATCTGCAAACTCGATCTGAGGTAATTTGGAGGACCACAAGTGTGGTTCGGTTGATGTTCTTCATCTCACATTGCTGCAGTCCTTACACTTGGGTAGTCCGCTGTCCTCGGTCGGCCCGAATATCAAAGTATAAGGCTGACGTCGGTCAAGGCGCATTTGACTGACATCAGGACGTCAGAGTACAAATGCGCATGACCGACGTCATATCCTCAGTCTTTTTTGCCGCATGGTCCGATGCAGAAGCAGCGTTGCAAGTGCCGGTTGGCGTTCTGAAATTGTTCGATTTCGGAGTTTCAGACCGAGTCAAAGTTGGCTAAGTACCCCGTTGGGGAATATTTTAGTTTTTTCTTGCCTCAGTGGTTTACCGGATGTCAGAAAAAGTGAATAATTGTATTTCTTGTGGGAAACAGATACCGCATAGAGACTATCATACTTTGTGTATTCCTTGTTTAGGGCCTGAGCACGACGTTGTTGGGTGTCGCTCTTGTGCTAGATTCAATAAGCGCACTATAAAGAGAAGGTTAGATTGTGCCAGGTTAGTCTTCGGGAAGCGGTGCAATTATAAAATGCTGTCGGATGCTCCGCCCGCTTCTTCAAAGAAGCGCAAGGACAAAGCAGTTAAGCCTAGGCTAGAAGAACCGTCTGTACCGGACGCCGGTTCTTTAGAGGTGTCGGTGGAGCCGGTGGTTCCACCGGAGGTTTCTTTGGGATCCCAGGGAGAGACTTTGTTATTGCAGGATGTGGCCTCTCAGGAGGCAGGTCAGGCTGATGGGGCTTCTCAGGTTACTGTACTCCCCTCCCTTCCTAGGGTGGTTAGGCCCTCTCCTTCTGTTTCCAAGGCTTCTCCCAGAGGCAGGCCAGGTTTAGCTTCAGTTGGTGTCACCCCTAGTTCTTCAGGAACTGTGCCCAAGAAGCATATGCTTAAAATGGCAGAAGATTTGATTACTTTGATTAGGGGTTCTTTGCCCCCTCCTGATAAGAGACCTAGGGTGGAGCCTGAGCTAGGGAGTTTTGAGCAGGCTTCGGATGTTTGAGTCTTCGGCTGAAGACTTGCAGGAGTATTCCCTTATTCTGATTCTGATGTGGATGATTCTACTCCTTCTGCTTCTCCTCCTGAGGATTTTTCTTTTCAGAAACTCTTCATTCCATGAGGGAGCATTTTAAGTGGGAAGGTCAGGACTTCTCTGATTCCAGGAAAAGGCTTAGGGAATTTTGTTTTACCCCAGCATAGGCCTTTGGCTATACCTCCTGTTTTGGATGTGGTGGAAGATGTTTTACAGAGACTTCTCTTAATCCTGATTCTTTGCCTCCTGCTCCTGTTAAACCGGATAGGTATTACAGGGTGCCTGAAGCTCATAAGTATCTTTTTAAGAGTCCTAGGGCAGACCCAGAAACTGTTAGTCAGGGGCCTAAAGGTGTTAAGGCTTCTGTTGTCAAGAATCCGGTTCCTACAGATAAAGAGGCCAGGGCCTTGGATAGATGGGGAAAGAAAGTTTATACTTCTTCCACTCTAGCTATGAGGGCTTTGAATTGCCAGTTTCACATGTTGAAATACCAAAATTATCTCCTTTCTCAATTGAAGTCTAAGGTTGATGCTCTGGCGGAAGGTATTGATTGTAAAGAGTTACAAGATTTAGTACATGTTTCTGAACAGGTGGGTAAGCATTCTTTGCAATGTGGTTTTGATGCTGTACAGGCCTCGCCTAGGGTGGCTGCCACTGGGTCAGTTCTTCGCAGGCACGCCTGGCTGAGGGATCAGAATTTATCTGACCATGTTAAAACAAGGATTTTAGATGCTCCTTTACAATCTGATGTGTTGTTTGGTTCTCCTGTTGAGGCAGTTTTAAAGAAAATGGAAGACAAGGCTAAGTCTATGCAGACTGTTAAAGATTTTTTGCAGGTTCAGCCTCCAAAGTTTAGTAGAAATTGGCCTACTAAGGGGTGGACGATCCTTCTTATGATTCCCAGTCTAGGGGTAGATCTAGACGTGGCAGGGGCAGAGCTCAGGGCTCTTTCAGGCCTAGAACAGGGAGTTCTCCTGCACAGTCTTCGGGTGAGGGCAGGGGTCAGTCCTTTCAGAACAGACCCAATGACCTACCTTTTCAGCTGCCAGAACCTTCTCGCCTGGCAGCACCTTTGGGAGGAAGGTTGGCACTTTTCAAAGAAAATTGGAGTTTAATTACCCAAGACAGATGGGTATTGGATATCATTTACCAAGGTTACAGGTTTTATTTCCATACCTTGCCTCCTTTCAAAGGCATGCCAGACGTTCCTCCTCAACAAAGAATAGAGGCTCACAAGCAAATTTCTCTGTTACTCCAAATAGGGGCCATACAGCCGGTCCCTATACCAGAAGTGGGCCTAGGATTTTATTCTCGCCTGTTCCTAGTACCAAAGAAAGGGAACACGTGGAGACCAATTTTGGACTTATCTATCCTCAACACTTATCTGGACATTCCCAAGTTCAAAATGTTGACGTTACAGCAGCTTTTACCTCTGCTGGGCAAAGATCATTGGATGGTAACTTTGGATCTCAAGGAGGCTTATCTTCATGTTCCTATCAGACTGAGTTGCAGGAAGTATCTGCGTTTTCGAGCTGGGACTTCTCATTATCAGTTCTCTGCATTGCCCTTTGGCTTATCTACTGCACCCAGAGTGTTCACGAAGGTTCTGGCTCCAGTGATAGCTTTCCTCAGGTTAAAAGGAATACAGATCTATCCTTATTTGGACGATTGCCTGATTCTGGCTCAAGGAAGGGATGAGCTTCTTCATCATTTGGATTATGTGATAGCAGTGCTAAGATGCCTGGGGTATTCTGTGAACGAAATAAAGTCCAGTCTAGTACCCTCTCAGGACATGTGCTTTCTGGGTGTGAGACTGAATACAGCATCCCAGATGGCCTTTTTGACCCCGGACAAACAAAATAATCTTTCCCTTTACTTTCATCAGTTGTCTCATCAGTCCAGGCTGACTGCAAGGACAGTCCTTCAAGCCTTGGGGTTCATGGCATCTTGTATTCTGGTGCTTCCCAATGCCAAACTGCATATGATGAAGCTACAATGGTATCTCAAGAATGTATGGACACAGCACTGCCAGGATTTGGACACTGTCATTCAAATAATACCTTGCATTCAAAAGGAATTGTTGTGGTGGGCTCAGGAATGTCACCTAAACAAGGGACTCTCTGTGACCCGCCAGAGGCGAGTCAGATTCTAACGACAGATGCCTCAGACAAAGCTTGGGGAGCTCATCTGAATGGAAAGTGGATACAAGACAAGTGGCCTGCCAGACTACAACATCTACATATCAACTTGAAAGAGATGTTAGCAGTCCAGTTTGCATTAATAGCTTTCAAAGATTTACTTCTTCCAGGGCAGGTGTTGATTCTAACAGACAACACAACTGTCATGTGGTACATCAACAAGCAAGGCGGGACACATTCTTATCCTCTATGCAGGCAAGCAATGATTTTGTGGGAGACTGCTCTCAGTTTACAGCTAAATCTTCAGGCAAGGTTTCTGCCGGGAGCACAGAACTCCTTAGCAGATGTGTTGAGCAGACAAATTATGGATCCCCACGAGTGGAAATTGGATCCTCATGTATTTCAGAAATTGACAGTGTCGTGGGAACTCCAGACATAGATCTGTTCGCTTCTCCACTAAACCACCAGCTGCCAAAGTTTTGCACAAAAAGGTTTCATCCCACAGCTTGGAAAGTGGATGCTCTTTCCTTCAATTGGAGCAATCTTCATGTGTATGCCTTTCCGCCTCTGCCTCTCCTCCCAAAGGTACTACTAAAGGCCAGACAAGACAAGCCAAGGATGATTTTGATAGCTCCAGATTGGCCTCGACAGCATTGGTACCCATTACTGAGAAGCCTGGTACGGAAGCCTCCATGGCCTTTGCCTTCGATTCCACACCTGTTGTCTCAGGAGGACAGTCATTTGCTCAATGTCAAGCTTCACTCTCTGCACCTAACAGCCTGGCATATTCTGTTTTGAACCATAGTGGGCCTCCACTTCCACAGCAAGTTTTGAATGTTATTTTGCAAGCTAGAAGGCCTAGTACAAGGAAAGTGTACGCAGATAAATGGAAGAGATTTTTATTTTGGAGTGCAGCAAAGGATTTTGATGTTTCTGAGCCTAATTTAAGTGTGGCTCTTCAATATCTTACTGAGTTACTGGACAAAGGTTTGTCCTTCTCTTCTATTAAGGTTCATGCTGCAGCAATTTCGCTCACTATGATTGTGACCCACCATTGTTTTCTCATCCTTTGTTCAAGCAATTTCTTAGAGGGGCAAAGAATATAAGACCCCCACGAAGAGCTCCTACTCCTGCTTGGGATCTCAATTTTGTGTTGGAGAAACTCACTCTACAACCTTTTGAGCCTGCAGCTACTACTGAATTAAAGTTTTTAACATGGAAGACTGCTTTTTTGTTGGCTATTACCTCTGCAAGAAGGGTTTCTGAGTTGCAGGCCCTTATGGCGGTTGAGCCTTTCTTAATTTTCCATAAGGATAGGGTATCTTTACGTACTAATCCTTCCTTTATGCCTAAAGTGGTTTCTAGTGTGGCTTTAAACCAAACTATTCATTTGCCTACTTTTTATGCAAATCCCCAAAATAAAGGGGAAAAGATTTTGCACACTTTAGATGTACACAGGCAGTTGCGATATTATTTGGACAGAACTAAAGGGTTCAGGCAGTCTCAGCAGTTATTTGTTTCTTTTGCTTTGAGTTCTCAGGGCAAGCCTGTGTCAAAACAAACTATTTCTAAGTGGATTGGGTTTTGCATTGCTTTCTGTTATTCCCATCATGGCAAGGAGATTCCAGCTGGGATTAGGCCTCATTCCACTAGGGCTACTGCCACTTGACAGCTTTTGAGGGGGTGGCAACTAAGGATATTTTGGAGGCAGCTACTTGGAGTTCAGTGCATACTTTCTCTAGGCATTATCACCTACCACTTTACTCTAAATCCAGGGCTGGTTTTGCCACTGCTGTTTTGCAGGGCATTTTGGCAGCTCCTGCTTCCTTATAGTTTGGCCATCCTCCCTTACCTCTGCTTTGGGATTCTACCCAAGTGTAAGGACTGCAGCAATGTGAGATGAAGAACATAGTACAGTTTTGTACCTACCATAAATGTAGATGTTCGAAGATCCACATTGCTGCAGTCCAATTTACCCTCCCTCCTTCCCCTCTGTAGTTAGAGGCGGTTGTGTGGGTTGGGTTGTCAATATGAGATATATTGTATATATTGTACATATTTTTAGTGCTAGGATGGTTGGTTTGTTTGCTGTCTTTTGGTTTTGACCTTTATTTTTAGGGTCTTCTGACATCTGGGGCAAGAAAAGACTGAGGATATGACGTCGGTCATGCGCATTTGTACCCTGACGTCCTGATGTCAGTCAAATGCGCCTTGACCGACGTCAGCCTTATACTTTGATATTCGGGCCGACCGAGGACAGCGGACTACCCAAGTGTAAGGACTGCAGCAATGTGGATCTTCGAACATCTACATTTATGGTAGGTACAAAACTGTACTTACACTTGGGTCTAAATAACTTACAGGTTTGTTATTTTAACAGGGAAAGCCATGCAAATAGTCCTGAGGAGAAGGGTTGTAGCATTTCTAGAAAACCACAGTCACCAGTCTTGATACCAGTATGGGCTTATGGTCAGTAAGAGATATCATTTAAAGCTGATCCATCTTTATTAAAGATGTTACAGGTGAAGTGAACAGAGGATATAGTCTAAATAGACTTCAGTCAGGCCTTTGACTCTTTGTTTTGCAAATGGCTGATAAAGGAAAATTTAAGGTGTCTGAGTGGAACTAGTACTTAGGAACTGGATCACTGCATGGTTAAATGGGACGTGGAGGATTGTGTTTTGAGAGGGACAGTGTTAGGATTTAGGAAAGTGATCCATTGCTCTTCAACTTTGTCTCTTTCAGACATATAAAAAGGAACAGGGTCAGCCTCTCTGCTGACCATACAAACATTTGTGTGGTAGTGCTAAATGGGGGAAGAGTTGGCAGAGAATATGGAAAGTCTGAACAAGTGGCCAGAAAAGCTACAGTTGGGGTCCACTGCAAATAAATGCAAAGTAAAGGACCTGGACGACAGCGGCCCAGATGTGAAATATCAGGTCATTTGGGAAGGGTGGAACTGATGTCATCAGAACAGGGAAAATGATCCTGGTGGTGGTCACCCCTGGATTGGATGACTGGCAAAAAAATTAAAGGGTAGTGTAATCAGCAGCAAACAATGCTGGGATATATCCTCAGGGACATGTATTCCCGAAGCAAAGATGTGATGCTATACTGTGTGCAGTTCTGGAGGCCATATAAGGAAAGGGACATCCGGTCACTGAAAGGGATCCTAAAGAACTCTACCAGAAAGATCTGTGGAATGGAAGGGAGATATGACCAGAGGCTAGAGGAGCTAGACCTCTTTTCAGTTCAAACCAAAAATAACAGGGCAAACATGCTAACTGGTGCACAAGATCATGTCACGGAGATATAAAGGGGTCTTCCTGAGCAGAAAGGAGGAACCACAAACAACATATTTGTAAGGACTGACTTCTTCCACATCTTCAAAAGTACACTTTCACAGAGAAACTTGTAGACTAAATGAGAGGGCCACCAGAATGAGTGGTGGAAAAGGAATTCCCCAGAAACATTTAGCATAGCAGCGGGAACTGATGGGAAAAGGGTAATGGGATGATCATGCTGGAGGAGTGCTAAAATGTTAATTTCTTATATCTAGGGATCAGGTCATCACTGCTCTCTCAAAGGCAAAAAATACAGCCTCCATGTGACCCAATAACTTCCCAGGCTGCATCCTACATGAACTCAGGCAGGAACTTGCAGCACCATTAAGGTGCCCTATTCAACCAAAGCCTGAGTACTGGCTTTGATCCAGCTGAGTGGAGGACAGCCACTGTCATTCATTTACACAAAGGTGGAGCATCCACCGATCCAGGAAATTGTAGACTCATCAGCCTAACTTGCCTGATCTGCAAGGCCATGGAACGGATTATCATGGACCTCATTAACAAGGGCATTGGCAACCTCCAAACACTCAATCCCACACAGTTTGGCTCTCTCAAGGAGAGGTTTTGTCTATTAAATTTGGTCGACTTTTTTTGCGACTGTTTCCAAAGCCATGGACGAGGGGAGGACAGTGCACACCACCGCCTACCTTGACCTAGCCAAAGCCTTCAAAACTGTTCCTCACACGGGCATAATAGATAAACTTTGTCAACTAGGCATCAGTCTGTATGTTACCAGATGGGTAGCTAACTGGCTCACTGATAGAACCCATCTAGTCAAAATAGGGGAAGCCACCTCAAGCAGCAGACCCGTATCAAGTGGTGTACCCCAGGGTTTAGTCTTGGGGCCTCTGTTATTTGGGATATACTTTTCTGAGGTGCAGGCCAAAACCAGTGGGCTATTGCTGACCAAGTTTGCAGATGACTGCAAGCTGGGTGCTGTCATAAATTCCCCTAGTGACGTGGACATCCTCCAGGAGGGTCTCACCCAAACAAATGACTGGTGCCAGAAATACGGCTTCAAGCTGAATACAAAAAAATGCATCATCGTCCCCTTTAGGGAGAGTGACATCCCCATAAATTATCACCACATTAATAACGTCCTAAGCACGCAGTCAGTCGTGAGGGATTTGGGCACCTAGATTGATAACCTGACTTTTGACCACCATGTTGCTTCCATTGTACAGAAAGCTTTCTATATGGCCTGCCTCATAAGTAAGGGTATCTCATCCAGGGACAAGGAGGTCATAACATCCCCGTATTCTTCTCTTGTAAGGCCCATTGAGTACAATGCCACATTTGGCATAGGTTCATAGGTTGGTACTGGGCTATCTGTCTGAAGGCATATATTAGCCCAGCCATGTTGTGCGGTATTCACCTCCCCTTTAGTAGCTCCCTAGACCCTTGTACTAGCAAGCTAGTACCCTTGGCCCCTATCTAGTAGTGCTGTTGGTGTGATCCCCGGTGTGAACTTTCTGTTACCCATGTACCTTGCTAAACACATGCTGCAGCTAGAGAGACCACAGAGGTTCCTCACCAGGAGAATCCAGGGCTTCAAAAATATACCATACACAGGCTAAAAGCCCTAGCCCTCTACTCTGTTACATACAGACACCTCAGAGGTGACCACTGTCTGGCATACAAGGCGATCACGGACCTCACCTTGATGGGACTGCTGCATATCCGCAAGTCCAGCTCCACTCAAGTAACCCACACACATGGCCTCAAGCTGGTCTGTGACATCAATAGGACTTGTTGGAGGGACAGATGTTCTTCATGTTTCACTGTTGCAGTCATTACATTTGGGTTGTCTGCCTGCAGGTAGCCCTCAGTTGGCCGGATTAACAAAGTCTTGGGTCCTGCTTCGGTTGCTGTCCCTTCTTCCATGAGGTCATGGGTATAAAACATGCAGCCGACACCATTACACCAGTCTTTCTTGCCGCGCAGTGCCCGAAGCAGAAGCAGTTTGTGCCAGTCGACCAACTCCTGAAATTTTCGTTTTCAAGTTTCAGAACCGAAGTCTTCAACTAAAGTTAAGTACCCCGTTGAGGAAACTTTTTCTTGCTCCTTACCGATGTCAGTAAAAGTTAATAATTGCATTACTTGTGGAAAGCAAATACCTCATAAAGATTCGTACTGTATTCCTTGCCTAGGCCCTGACCACGACGTACCTTGCTATCGGTTTTGTGCTTTATTTAATCTGCGCACTATCCGTCGTCTGTATATTTTCACCTCTAAATATTTTGTTTCTTGGTTTAATTATTCAGAAATGTCATCGGCTAGCCATCCGACTACCGGGATTCCGAAAAAACGTAAAGATAAAGACAGAGACAGGCCGCCGAGGTCCATAACTGCCGACGCCAGTTCGCCGGTACTCAGGCACTTTCGCAGCCACTGATACCCGCTACTTCTCATTCTCAGGCCTCTACTGAGACCCATTCGGAGTCCGGTATGCCGCGAGATGCTTCAACTATGGAACCCGCGGATGTCTCTACCTTGGGTGGGCCCAGAGCCGCTGTGCAGGCACCAGCTTCTGAGGGTGTATTCAGGCCTACGGACTTGCATATTAAACAGACACCTCCTTCTTTACTTAGGCCTAAATCTTGATCCATGCCTAAAAAACCAACGCCCAGGCCACATGCTCAGGCCTCTATGCCTAAAAAACAAATTATAAGAATGGCTGAAGATCTGATAACTGTAATCAGGGGTAGCCACCCCCCCCCCCTTTCTAAGAGGCCTAGGATTGAAGTTGATTATGAATCTTCTGATCAGGATTCTGCTTTTTCTGATTCTTCTGATGATCTGGATTTGCCCTTATCTACTTATGAAGATTCTGATGCAGAGGACTCCATTCCCTCTGCTTCCCCTCCTGAGGATTTTTCTTTTGGGGAAACCTTACACACTCTAAGGGAGCATTTCCACTGGGAAAGCCAGGATTTTTCTAATTCAAAAAAGAGGCTTAGGGATTTCCTTCTCCTACCTCAGCATAGGTCTTTAGCTGTTCCTCTTGTACTAGACATTGTTGATGCTTTTTCAGAATCTAGTTTGGCCCCTGATTCCCTGCCTCCTGCTCCCAGAAAACCTGACAGGTACTACAGGGTCCCTGAGTCCCACAAGTTCCTTTTTAAAAATCCTGTTGCAGATCCAGAGACTATTTCACAGGGGCCCAACGGCATTAAGGCTTCTACTGCTAAAAATCCTACCCCTTTTGCTAGAGACTCCAGGGCGCTGGATAGATGGGGTAAGAAGGTTTACACTTCTGCAACTTTAGCCATTAAAGCTTTAAACTGCCAGTTTCATATGTTAAAGTATCAGCAACATGTTATTCAACTGCTTAAACAGAAAATGATGTTGATTCCTGACTGTGTGGAAAATAAAGAATTACAGGATTTAATGCATTCTGCTGAACAAGTTGGAAAACATACTTTGCAATGTGGTTTTGATTTATTAGAGGCCTCTTGCAGGGCTGCTGTTACTGTGTCTGTGTTCAGAAGACATGCTTGGCTTAAGGAGCAATCTTTGCCTGATCATGTTAAAGCTAAATTGTTGGATGCTCCTTTAAATCAGGACCGCCTGTTTGGCAACAAGGCTGAGGAACTTAAAAAGATGGAAGATAAAGCTAAATCTATGCAAACTGTTAGAGATTTTTTACAAGTTCAGACTGCTAGATTTAGTAGGCACTGGCCCTCTAAGAATTGATCCTTTCCAGCCCCTTCCAGGTCTTCTCAAGCCAAACCCAGACACAGCAAAAACCCCAGGTTTCAGTCCCAGGGGTGACACAGAACTGAGCAGTGGGGGGCCTCCACTTTCAAATCTGGAAATAATAAGACTCCCCCTGTGGTAAACTGTCTCAATGACTTCCTTTTAAAATTCCCAAGCACTTATCAACTGACTGCCCCTTTGGGGAGAAAGATTGCTCTTCATGCAAAGAATTGGGAACTCATTACCCAGGACAAATGGGTTTTAAATATAGTATCCCAGAGATACAGATTCCACTTCCACACGTTGCCATCACCAAGCAGGTGGCCGGACCTACCCCCAAATCAGTGGGCAGAGGCCCAAAAACAAGTACTTTCTCTCTTAAGCGTGGGGGCTATTCAGCTGGTACCAGAAGAGGAAAAGGGACAAGGCTTCTACTCGAGACATTCCTGGTACCCAGAAAAGACAATTCATTGCGTCCTATCCTGGACCTGTCTACTCTAAACACCTTTTTGGAGATTCCAAAATTCAAGATGCTGACTCTTCAGTTACTTCCTATGCTAGGCAAAGATGCCTGGTTGGCAAAACTAGATTTAAAAGAAACATACCTGCACATCCCAATCAGAGAATCTTGCAGAAGATACCTACGCTTCAAAGCAGGCTACACCCACTATCAGTTCTCTGCACTGCTCTTTGGCTTATCTACTGCACCCAGGCTATTCACAAAGTGCCTAGCTCCAGTTATTGCATTTTGCAGGCAAAGAAATATTCAAATATACTCATACCTGGACGATTGTCTAATTCAGGCAGAAAGCCAGGAAATGCTTTTGAATCATCTGGCCTTTGTACAAAGGGTTCTAACTTGTCTGGAGTACACCATAAACGAAAAGAAATCACACCTGGTTCCCTGTCAACAAATTATATTCCTGGGAGCAAGCTTGAATACAACTTCCCAGATGACTTACCTCACGCCAGAGAAACAAATTCATTTGACAACCTACTTCAATCAAGTGGCAACAAAAACCCTGCTATCTGCAAGACAAATACTGAAAGCCTTAGAGTTCATGGCCTCCTGCATTCTTCTAATTCTATATGCAAGACTGCATATGAGGAAACTACAGTGGTATCTAAAAAGCCTATGGTGTCAACATTCTCAAGACCTAGAAACAATGATTCCTATCATACCTTGCCTATGCCTAGAGTCCTTTTGGTGGGCAGAGGCCTGCCACCAAAACAAGGGACTACTTTTCACACCACCCCCTGCCGCCCAAACCCTAACAACAGACGCATCAGACTATGTATGGGGGGGGGGCTCACCTGGCAGGGAAGTGCATTCAGGGCAAATGGAACCCAAGTCAAATGCACCTGCATATCAATCAAAAAGAAATGTTAGCTGTACAGAATGCTCTGACAGCCTTCAATGACCACATTCTTCCAGGACAACTAATGGTAAAGATGGACAACACCACTGTTATGTGGTACATAAACAAGCAGGGGGGTACACATTCTTACCCCCTCTGCAGACTAGCCATGGCATTGTGGAACACAGCGTTAAGCTACCAGGTGCACCTACAAGCTCAATTCCTGCCAGGAAAATTAAATACAGTGGCAGATGGACTAAGCAAAAAAACTCATGGACCCACACGAGTGGAAACTGGAACCAAGGATTTTCAACATGTTGACAAGCAAGTGGGGAGCCCAGATATAGACCTGTTTGCCTCTCCCCAGAACTACCAATTAGACAAATTTTGCACAAGGACTCTCCACAAACAAGCCTGGAAAGTGGATGCTCTGTCCTTCGGCTGGAAAAACCTATCAGGCTATGCCTTCCCCCCTCTGCCTCTGCTCTCCAAAGTACTACTAAAAATCAAACAGGACAAACCAAGGATGATTTTGATTGCTACAGACCTGCAGCGCCAACACTGGTACCCCCTCCTGCACAGTGTGTCACGATTATCTCCATAGCACCTGCCTCAGACTCCTTCCCTGATGTCTCAGCAGGAGAACCAGATTCTGCACCCTCAGCTTCTAACACTGAACCTTGCAGCCTGACTAATTACTTAATTTCTCCTTTACCATCCTCAGCAAATCTGTGATGGATATCATTTTAGAGGCAAGGAGGCCTAGTACTATAAAATCTTATGCTGAAAAATGGAAAAGATTCTGTACCTGGAACCAATCTCAAGAGGATGAGCACAGCAGCGCCTAATTTACCTTAGATTTTACAATACTTAACTGAGATGTTTCACAAGGGTCTGTCTTTTTCCTCTGTTAAAATCCACGCCTCAGCCATTTCAGCTCATTATAACACAGAACCTCCCCTCTTCTCTCATCCAATGCTCAAGCAGTTCCTCAGAGGGGCCAACAATTTGGGACCACCCAGGAGAGCTCCAACCCCAACCTGGGACCTTAACTTTATCTTGGAGAAACTCTCTCTCTCTCCTTTCGAGCCAGCTGCTATGCAGACTTAAAATTTCTTTCTTGGAAACCGCTTTCCTTTTAGCAATCATTTCAACTAGAAGGATATCTAAATTACAGGCCCTTATTGCAGTGGAGCCTTTCATCATCTTTCATGCGGACAGGGTGTCCCTCAGAACCAATCCATCCTTCATGCCCAAGGTGGCATCCAGTGTGGCTCTTAATCAGTCCATTCATTTGCCAACCTTCTTTCCCAGTCCACAGAATAAAGGGGAATAGATACTGCATTCCTTAGATGTGTACAGACAACTTAGATTCTACTTGGACAGGACTAAACCTCAAAGGAAATCTGAACAACTGCTGGTGGCATTTGCTGCAGGGGCAGAGGGGAGGGCTATTTCAAAGCAAACCATTTCTAAGTGGATAATCCATTGCATTCATTTCTGCTATAAGCACCATGAAAACCTATCCCCCAGGAGATCAGACCTCACTCCACCAGGGCTGCATCTACCTCTGCAGCCTTTCTCAGAGGCGTCCCTACCAGGGACATCCTAGAAGCTGCTACCTGGAGTTCTGTACATACTTTCACCAAGCATTATCATTTTCCAATTTTCTCTAAATCCAGAGCTGGCTTTGCCACTGCAGTCTTGCAGGGCCTTATAGCTGGCCCTAATGCTATCTAAATTCCTCCTCCCAACCATAGCTTTGGGAATCTACCCAAATGTAATGACTGCAACAGTGAAACACGAAGAACATAGTACAGTTGTGTACACTTACCATAAATGTAGATGTTCGAGTGTATTCACTGTTGCAGTCCTGGTTACCCTTCCTCCAGCCCCCTGACTTTTTTTGGCTATACCTCTACTTTCCTTTACTATGCTTAAAAGCCTATTTGGTGTATTTGCTTTTTTGTTGGAGGTATATCTTTGTACTTTTATATTTAATTGCTTCCCATTAGGGGAGCACCTGACATCTGGGGCAAGAAAAACTGATGTAATGGCGTCGGCTGCATGTTTTATACCCCTGACAACCTGACGTCATGGAAGAAGGGACAGCAACTGATGCAGGACCCAAGACTTTGTTAATCAGGCTGACTGAGGGCTACCTGCAGGCAGATAACCCAAATGTAATGACTGCAACAGTGAATACACTCAAACGTCTACATTTATGGTAAGTGTACACAACTGTACTATTTCTGTCCCAGAGACTCATCCATCTGTGGAATAGACTCCCTCTCCATGTCAAGCAGAGTACCTCTTTGCCCCTTTTTAAGCACAACCTGAATAACTGGATCGGAAATAGAAAATACATCCCTGGGATTCCACCCATGTTCCTGCTGGACAGGGGCAGCCAGTGCTATCTATACATGGACTAAACTCTTGGCTAGGCTTATAAGGGCCTCAGGGCCAGTAGCCTAGTAACTTCCTATGATCCAGTTAAAGTGGCAGCCTAGAGTGGCTTTTTGTCTCTTCTTGCCATGGAGAAAATATATACATTTAAAAATAAATCACAATCTTCAGTCACATGGTAACTTCTTACTAGTTTTCACAGTGTGTATTCTAAAAGACTATGATTTACTTTACAGCTGTCCATTAACAGTCTCAGTAGCTTAACAAGGTAGCACACTATTTTTTTCTGGCAGTAGATCAGAAGGCTGTGAATTCTATTCCCACATCAGATAGTTGGATCCAGTGCTGACACTGCAGTGCAGCATAAAGGGGATGCCGCATTCCTGAATCTGCTGTCCACCAGATGAGACATTAAACCAAGGCCCCATCTGCTTGAGTTGCTTGGTAGCTCAAGTAAATGTAAAAGATCCGAATGGGACTTAGTGGAAAGAGGTTATTTTTATATACGTACAAAATCCAAAGACTACTTGTGATTCAAAAATGTTTCCATAAGTCCACTAGTACACAGTTCAGATTTGTAAATACACATATTGAACGTATTTACACAGAAAATAAATTTCCCCAACCCTTTTGGTATAACAATTTTTCTCAGTTTTCTTAATATCAAAGAGCAAGAACAAATCGTATTATAAGGCAGTTCTTCACATTGAATAATCCAAAAAATCCATAATACATTTTCTAACAACTTATAAACATCCAAATGTTCTTACATCACATATGTAAAACTAAGTGTTTGACACTAATAGCTGTTTTCTAAAACAATTGAATTATTTTGTGTGCTATGAACACATGGTGTGTAGTTTTCTCAAGTTGACATATAATTGTACAATCTTTGTTCCTTCATTTTATGTTTCATTTGACTTTGACAGTTTATCAGTCATTAACCTCTTCAGAATTCTTGTAGCACAACTACTCCCTTAAATCTTTCTCTTTGAATTTTATACACTTTTGTATTGTATCGTCCAACTTGCTCCAAGAATTGCCATAGTAGTAAGCATTCGTAATACATTCAAACCACAGCTTTCTGTTCAAATTAAATAATTTTAATAACATAGTCCCCAGTTATACAAGGTAATATCTGATGATGTTAATCTTTCCATTCATCGCTGCTCGGAACCGAGTCGGCCTATTACCAAGCTCGTGCCAGCCAAAAAAACTCTCGAGCTAACTCTTTTCTCAGAATGCCCTTCTCCCTGTTACCTCAGATCTTGTTTGCCAATAAAGCCGTAAAGTCGAGTTTCAGCCGAGCTCTCAGCAAAGTAAAATCTTTTTGGTTATTTGTGTAAAAGTTTTTGGATATCTTCATATTTTGCTAAACCTTTAGTATTTCTAGTATATTTTTTTTTCAATCTAACTGCATATTCTCCACTCTACCTGTTGTTACCGTTGGTAAACTGAAGTACCATTGTTGGTACGACCTTTTCCCTTACCCTTGTGGTATTTCTTCAATACCATAGCTGGTATTGCTTTCTCTTGCTTAACCTGTTAGCTTTTATCTCTATTCAGGTGTTTCCCTTTCTTCTTATATACAGTGTGTTGTAATATTGGCATTTTTCTTGTGATTTCTTGTGTTTTTTGAACTGAGTGACTTCATTATTGTTGGATTGTACAGTTAGTTGTGGTGTCCTTTCTATTAAAATGTCAGATAAGAAGGGTGCCTCTGGCTTTAAGCATTGTACTACTTGAAAGGGCAAGTTACCTAATGGTGACTTGCATGATGACTGTGTATACTGTTTGGAAGTGGCCCACCTTTCAGTGCAGCCTCCATGTGATATTTGTCAAAGTTTCAGCCAACGTACTCTTAATGAGCGTAAAAATAAACTCATTCTGAAGGGGGTTACTCAAGTCTCCCTTCTCAGAGGCCATTTCTGCGATGGCGGTCTCAACCCCTCCTTCTAAGGACAAAAAGCAGTCCCATTCTGTTCCTTCTTCACCATCGGGTGATCAGAGAAAACCTGAGAAATCTAATGTCTCAGAGTTATCATCGGAGCATAAATCTGCCTCTTCAGATCCGCCTTCCTTGGCTTCGACTGTCTCAAAACCTTCCCTGCCTCCAGCACCGATCATAGATCTTACTATGCCTGTTTCGACTTTGGCACCTGTATCTACTTCGGCTCAGGTCACACCTTCGACTTTGACTTCAATTTCCATTTTGGAACCAATCGTTTCAGCTCCGAGTGCCACTTTGGTACCGAAAGTTGTACCGACCTCACTGGATCTGACCTCTTTGCTTCCGGTGTTGAAACTAGAGACTTCGGTGTTGGCAGACCTTGCACCACAGACCCAATACTCTCTCTCAGTAGACCTGTTTCTGGGCCAAGCATGTAGTCCATTTCTCGAACGTCCTGACTCCCCGTCTGGAGCATCCACTAGATCCACCAGGAGCCTTTGGAACACGACGTGGTGCGTCTTGTGGACCAGCTGTTGGTAGCCAGGGGGATTCCATCACTTTCTAAAACCCATCCACCTGCTGGACTTGGGTTGCCTTATCCATGGACTCCATGTTGCACTCCTCCTTCGACCATCTCGGTTCCAAAGCCTTCTGTTCTAACATCCTTCTTGGAACCCACCTCCTCGGCGCCTACAGTGAACCTCACTCCGGCATCGAGTCTGTCCCTTTTGGTCTTTGGTTCCTACCGAACCGGTCCTTCCTCAATCTGAGGATTGGGGGATGGGCGCGTTGGCCCAGGTATGGTGCTGACTTTCTCCTTGGTTACCTCCTCGGTGCCGATGGCTGCGTCTGCGCCAATCTTGCTTGAGACTCCACCAGTGGGGGCGGGTCCGTCGGAGTGTAGTGTGACCCCAGACCCGAGGCTGTCTTTCTCTGTTCCAGGCTACCATCCCTCTTTGGGCGAGCCTGCCTTCCGCGTGATGGAGAGAGCTCTTGCTTCTGGCAGCACACCTATGATGGAATCCCAGTTTTCGCCCCCTGAGCTGCAGCTGTCACAGACCACCCCCCCGGGACACTGGACAGATAAGCCACAGGACACCCCTGTTCAGGGTACCCATGCTTCCGAGTCCTCCTCAGAGACCCCCCCCCCCACTGAGGAGCCCCCTCAAAATAAAATGTGCAAGAGGAAGCACGTGGAGTCACCTGAGGAATTCTTAATGGAAGACACGGATTACAATGATGAAGGGTCCCCACAGTCACCTCCTGATGTCTCTTTCAGAGACATCCTGGAAGTGTTAAAACAGAGGGGTTGACTGGAAGCCCTCCAGCCCTTCGTCTGAGGAGTCCGTGTTCCTGCAGGCTTTTTGTTCCCAGCCGTCTACCTCTTGGGTGACCCCGCCCACCGACGAACTCGTCCAGCTCATTGTGCAGCGCGCACTTGGAAGAACCTTGATTCCATTTAGGCGATTCTCCAGAGACCAGACAAAATTTTGTCCCCTCCTGTTGAGAATCCGCACTGGTCCAAAGGGTTACCAGCTGATGCTATGGTGGTGGGGGGTGGCCACGAAAAAGGACTTGGCTGAGGAAAGTCCCACTGTCCACTCACCCAACAGGTAGTCCTGGGCGGTGGACAGACTTGGGAAGCATGTTTTTGCATCAGGGACCTTTGCTATACAGTCCTTGAATTATTTGGCACATTTTACGAGGCTCCAGAGGGACTTGATCTCCGAATTCTCTGGGACACTCACAGGACAGTTGTCTGACTAGGTCGGCCTTCAGCTAGCACCCTTGGAATCAGTATCCAACTCGTCCATGAGGTTGCTCTCACATGCGTCCGAAGGGGTGACTAGTGCAGTGGGTTCGGGCATTATGAGACGCCATGCCTGGATGCGCATCTGTGATCTTGCGGATCCCTTCAAGTCTTCCTTTCTGAATGCTCCCATCAAAGCTTCACCCCTCTTTGGCTCCAAAGTGAAGTACACGCTAGCCAAGTGCGAGCAAAATGGAAAAACCCCGTCTGCCATAGGCCTACGGTTTTCCATCCCTCAACGTACCTTCTCCAGGAATCAGAGGAGTGGGAAAATGTGGCATAAGAAATTTCAGGGTCCTTTCCGTGCTACACGTGGTGATGAGACTCCCAGACGCAGAGGGGGGTAACAATTCTGGAAGACACCCCTATAGAGACGGGGGGGTCCTCACAATCAAGGCTCCAGGGACTCTTTTTCTGGAAAGCCTTATCAGCACTCCTGAGGGGCGGCCAAATTGCTTATCTCTGGAAGCAGTCGGGGGTCATTTCTCTCTGCACCAAGCTGCCTGGCACTCTATCACCACCGATCTTTTAGATGCAGAATAGTATCACCAGAGATTACACCATTCCCATTTCTTGTCAACCAAAATTTCCAAGAAAATTTCCCGACGTTCCACCCAATCAAAGGGAAGCAGCAGCTTCAGAGATTATAAAGCTGTCTTAAAAATATTCATCCAACCAGTCCCACCAGACCAGCGCGGATCCGGATTTTACTCTATTCTTTTTGGTGCCAAAAAAGACTGGGGACTGGAGACCCATTTTGGATCTCAGCAGCTTAAACAAGTCTGTCACCCAAACCAAATTCCGGATGGTCACGGTTCAGTCCATTCTTCCCTTTATAAGAGAAGGCGATTGGATGTGCTGTATAGATCTCCGGGACGTATTACCACATCAAGATGGACAAACGCTCCAGGAGTCTGCTTTGCTTCCGGCTAGGAGCCAATCATTACCAATTCCATGCCGTTCAGTCTCTGTACAGCCCCCAGTGTGTTCACAAAATGCATGGCAGTAGTAACAGCTCACTTGAGACTAAAAGGATTCCGGGTGTTTCCATGTCTAGACGACTGGCTCCTTACTGCTTCCATCAAGCATCTTCTGGTAACTGCCCTACAGCATACTCTCGCTGTGGCAGAATTGTTGGAAATAATGATACATTGGGAAAAATCAAATCTTATCCCTACACAACAAATAGTTCATTGAAGCAGTGTTCAATACTCAGTCCTGTCTGACTTGTATTTCCATTTGTTTGCATCACCCACCCAGATATTTATTTTTTGCACCTTTTTTCTTTTAGAAATATGCTATTTTCTTGAACTTCATATAGTATAACTTTATGGTCCTTAACTGAAATGTATTTATTTATTTATTTTGCATTTGTTTACCGGGAAAGTCCAGCTGGATAATGTCCTTTTTCAGTGGAGGCCCGGGGAGAAAAGCTCCAAGCAAAAATTAGCATAGTAACAAAAAGTAGTGATGAAAATACAACATAATACAAGCAGTAGGTAACCTAACATTCTAAATACATTCAGTATATTTGTAGTTACATTTAAGGTTACGGAAGAACAAAAAAAAGGGGTGATAGCTATGTTTCCACAGCTGTCTAGTGCAGCAAATGTAGTGAAGATCATGACGACTTACAGGGAGTTAGTGCAGTTAGCATAACTGCTTAAAGTAGTAGTCGTATATAATTAGGCAGGGGGAATAGGAGGAAGAGTGATGTGAGTGGAACAGGGGAGTGTCCTAAGCTGGGGAGCTGCAGGAACAGAGCCAGGTCTTTGCAAGGTGGATTTTTAGGAGTTTTTTTAAAATGTAGCTGTTACTAACACACAATCATATGACTAGGCTAAATAATCAAGCTTTGTAGCCAAATTTCCTCTCCTGTATGTTGGTCCCATACTTTTTCCTAAACATAACTATCCACAGTTTAATACTTCTTGAATTATTTTATTTTCATGTTTATATTTTCATGTTTACCGTTAAGTTTTCTCAGATGATAATTTCCATACCCTAGTATTAATATTCTCGCATTTACAACAACCAGCTTTTTTACTGTTATGAATAACTTTTCCTTTTTGTATATGTACGGAAGCATATATTGCCATCAGCCACAAGACACCCATTCCAGCTCTGATATCTCATATCCGTAATCTGCCTTGAATTTCTGTTACTAAAGCCAACTGTTTTTGTTATAAAACAAAGTGTATATCTCATCCAGAACTCCACATTTCTCACAGTACGTCCGCTTGCAGCTGCTGTGATACAAGCAATTTCCTAATGTCTAATAAACAAACATCAACTTTTAAATTATTACAGAAAGTCAGAAATCAAATATGTCTTATTTTATTTATTTATTTAACATTTGTTTACCAGGATAGTCTGACTGGACAACAGGTGTCCGTTTTTCAGAGGAGTCCTGGGGAATAAAGCTCCAGAAGTAATTTAGCGAAAAGCAGTTAAAGTTTAACAGTAGTTTAAAAAAAAGAACTAAAAACAAGAAACACCAACAAATGAAAACAAAAATGAAGCAGGCGACCAGGCTCCACACAAATATTTAATGAAATTAAGCACTTCCGTCTGAAAATTCAAAGGACTTCATCAGAATAATGAAGTCCTTTGAATTTTCGGACGAAAGCATTTAATTTCATTAAATATTTGTGTGGACCCTGGTTGCCTGCTTCATTTTTGTTTTCAGTAGTTTAAAAAAAGTTTAACTATAGTCCAAAAAAATATGTACGTGGGTTCAAGTACAGAATGCATACAATTGACTTAATAGTAGCGAACATTTGCTAGATATTTACACTATAAATCTGTCTAGGTAGAGTATAAGTTAGTGGAGTAGTGTTTCTCTGGGCCACCTGTGGTTTATAGGCTGGGTAAGGTGGGTTCTCAGGGTGTACTGTTAGTTACAGATGTGGTTTTCATATAGATGTAATTTAAGGAGTTTTTTGAATGTGGTAGTGTGGTTTTGTAGCCTGAGGTCTGGGGGTAGGGTGTTCCATATTTTTGCAACTTTGCAAGGGGAATATAGATTCCCCTGAGCTGTTTTTACATGGAATTACTTCAATTAGGGCTTTGTTACTGGATCGTAGTTCCCTGTTGGTGCTATGGAAGTTTAAGAGGCCTGTTAGAGCAGGGTTTTTTACTGGGTGATAGTGAAGTAAGTTTGGAAATTCTAGCCAATGCAGTTTATGTAGGGATTGGCAGTTGTGGGAGCGTGATTTAGCATTGGTTGCAAACCTAGCTATTTTGTTGTAGCATGTTATGAGTTTGTGCAGGTCAGTTTTATTTAGATTTGTTAGTACTGGGGATGCATAAAGTAGGGTTGATAAGAGATGAGTTCTGGCTATGGTGCTTCTGGATTCAGAGGTTAAGTATTTGTTGCGGTAGAGGCAACCTAACTTTTTGTGGACTTTGGATATGATTATGGATATGTGTTTATTGTATGATTATGGATATGTGTTTATTGTGTTTAAGTTGGGGGTCAATTGTAAGACCTAGTAGTTTGGCCTCTGTGACAGGAGTTATGAGTATCTTTTTGGCAGATGGAATAGAGAAAGTGGGGTCTATAGTCTATGTTGGGTGGTATAACATTAGCTGTGGGTTTTTTTGGGGTTCAGTATTAGCTGAGAATTGTTTAACCAATTTTCTATTTCTAAGAAGGATTCTTGGGCCTGGGATCGTAGCAGTTGGATGTTGGGTGCAGAGCAGATATGGGTAGTGTCATCTGTGTTTTGGACTGTATCGGCTTTTGTGGTTGCTAAGTGTAGTTGGTTTGTAAAGATTTTGAAGAGAAGGAGGCCAAGTATAGAGCATTTGACTGTCAGAGGGGGGGGGTAAGGAGTGTAGCCATTTGACAGATTGAGAGCAGTCGTCTAAGAAGCTGCTGAGCCATTGTAAGGTATGATTATCAAGGTTGAGTTCAGAGAGAGAGGATAGGAGTTTATTGTGGGAAACTGTGTCAAATGCTTTGGATAGGTCGAGGAAGGTGGCAGAGACAGGTTTTCCTTGGTTTTTGTATGAGTTTATGAATTTGTGAAGTTAATTTAGGTGGTGGTGGTGCTATGGCCAGGTTGAATTCAATGTTGAGTTTAAGCGTATGTTATTGGAGAGTAGGTGAGAGTGGAACTGGTGATTGATACATCTTTCAAGGATTTTTGATAGGGGTGAAACGATTGCGATGGGGCGGTAGTTTGAGAGGTCGGTGGAGGGGCCGCGTTTGTGACTGGGGATGATATGAGGTTTTCCAGAAGGAAGGAACGTATTGTTCATTAATGGATCTATTTATTAGTATTGTGATTGGGTAGGCGATGGCCCTAGGTGCAAGTTGGAGATATTCGGCTGGGAGGTTGTCAATAGCGAGGGTTGTTGGTTTGAGTTATGTTCATTTATCATACTATTCACATTCAGACTGCAGAGTAACAAGTTATTATCCCTTTCCTTTTTAAAATGTATTTATTTTATTTTACATTTGTTTACCAGGAAAGTCCACCTGGACAACAAGTCCATTTTCAGCAGAAGCCCAGGGATAAAATCTCCAAGACATACAGAGTATACAAAGCATTTCTAGAAATTACACAACTTACAAAATTAAGAGATTAAAAGAAATTAATAATCAAAGATTGCAATTGGAAGGTCCCAAAACATACAGATTGAACATATAGCTCTATGTACAGTATTTACAGGATTTGACAATATATACAGATTTAGACTGAAAGCTATGGGAACTGGTGATTTGACAATATATACAGATTTAGACTGAAAGCTATGGGAACTGGTAGTGAGAGTGTAGCAAGAGTTAGTAGAATTGTTAGTGACAGAAGTCAGTCAGTTAGGGTACCACAGAGTGTGCTCAGAGTAATTTGATAGGGACAAAATCAGTGAGTTGGCTTGGTTTAGTACAAGTCAGTAGTTTAGCCAGAGTAATTAGATAGGGACAAAGTCAGTTAGTTGGCCTGTTTTAGTACAAGTCAGTTGTTTAGCCACGTTCATGGGCATGTGAAAGCTAACTGTGAAGGATTCTGTAAGGAATGTAAAAGAATAGAACATTTTTGGTTTGATTGCCCCCGTTATAAAAGAAATCTAAGAAAAAATATTTCTATGGTAGATTTAAAAAACTACCTTGGGAAAAGTGAGTGAGTTAGGCATAGTGGGGGGGCATATACAGTACTGTTTGTTTATTGGAAGAAGAATGTGGGAAGGAGGGAGAGGAGCGAACGTTTAGAAGTTGATGCTAGTGAAGGTAATGAGAGAAAATATAGCACTACAGGGAAATCTATTAGAAAAAGGAAACAAAATATAAAACAACACTGATGCGATGTTTGGGCAAGGAAGCTACCTGTGTAATGGTGTTCAATTGGGCCCCAATGAATTCCAAAGATTGTACCGGTAATGGTTGTGACTTTTCTGCATTTACAAATCTAAAGAAATAAAATATATATATATAGACTTAAAGCAAAGTACATTTATTGTACTTTAAAAGTTATTTTAAGATTTTATAATTAGTAATGTAACATCAATGTACAAAATAATTACAATAAAAAAATTAAATATCATCAATAAAGAACATATGTATAACAACTTTATTAAAAAAGTAAATATATAAAAACACAGCTAAAATTCACACAAGATACAAACTATATATATAAACAATGAAACCAGTAATATAAAACTTTAAAGTACCCATAAACAATAATCACAACAATAACTAAAGCTGTAACAAAACAAGAAAACTAATATATATTTGTGTTAATATATACAAATATATAGCTTGTTAATACTAAAACTAAACTGTTATTTATTATTAATAATACTTGCAAAGTATACTAAATTAACTATTATTGTTGTTAATATGTATATATTTATAAATAATGTTAGGTAGTTGTTAAAAGTAACAAAAATTATTATAAAATAAAGTAGTAAGCTAAAACATTATACATCTAAATGTAGTTATATTTATACATATATTAAAGTAAAAAAGGTAATTATATTTGTGCAATTATGTTATTTTTATTTTTTTTATATTATATGTTATATATTAAATACAATATATTTATTGTTATTTTTATTTATTTTTATATATATTATATTATTATTTTTTATTGTTATTAAATTTTATATTATTTTATTTTTATTGTATTATATTATATTGTGAATATTTACCATTTTTATTTATATAAGTATCTTAATTTTTTTATTTATTTAAATTTTATATTTTATATTAATTATATATTTTTATTGATTTTTAAGTATTTACTTTTATTTTGTATTATAAATTTTCTTCTTTTAATAGACATAAAATATAATCACGATGTTAAGAAGAAAAATGTATTCTACACAGAATTAAATTAATTATTTTAATTTTAATCTAGGAATTTTTAATAGACAACTGATATTACAGTGGTCGCTTCTGTATGTTTGTCTAGTGTGTTCAGATACCCCCTATCTTTTAAGTCTCTCTTATCTAATCTAATGTAGAAAGCTGCCTCCTCTTGTACAGGTCTCAGTTCATACACTCATAGTTTTTAATAGTTATTCATTTTGTTTTTTCTAGAATATTTTTATTGTTTTGATGCATCTTTTCTCCTGTATATATGGCATATGTATGTTGATATACCCTACATTTTAAGTTTGTCTTCCCTTTTCTTTTGTAATTTTATAGTCATAGTTGTCTTCCTACTTCAAAGTTTTTATTGTTGAGTTGTTACTTGTATTTGTACTCATATTTTTTTTTTGTATAGTACTGTCTGATCTCCACATCCAGTTCATATTGTTATCCTCTTTTTACAATGTCATGCCTTTCTAAATGTTTAAAAAGAAAAATTGATGTATATGAAATTAAAGTTTAACTTTTGGTACTAATTCTATTGTTAATATTATTGTTATTAAACTGTATCAAGTTGGGAGTCACATACTTATTGAATCAAACTGAGTCATTTTAACACACTTCATTTTCATCAATTGTCTATTAAAGCCACATTAATTTCAATTCCCACTCTTAACTATCTCATTTAAATGGTAGTATTGTAGTCAGTTTCACAAAAGATCTCACTTCCTGGGGTCTTTCATCTAAGTCCACTCATCAGATAGCTCATAGTCATAATGAAGCGTTCTAAGAATCATAATACAAGTCATCTTTTCTTCCTCTAAGGAACTGGAGGTTCAACAAATTCAATCTAAAAGCGAATTTACAAAAAGGCTAGTTAGTGCTGTCACATTAAAGTAAAAGTTGTTTACATAAGTATTTTCCTGAGTATTACAGATTAATATAGTCTTTAACAAGTTTAAAAGTCAGATGAATTTATTCAATAGTGTAATGCGAAAGTGTACTGTAAAAAGTTATTTGTAAGAATGTGTGTTAATTAAGTAGTCAATGTAAATTATTGTAAGAGATAAGTATAGATAAATAAGATATAAGATATAATTTCGTCACAGAGAATATATTAAGGATCTTTGTATATATATTTTTGTGCACAATTAAACTCTCTCCCTCTATGCCAGAACTGTATTTGTATAAAACATAGTTGCGAGGGGAATGTAATATTGAAATTCAATAAATTTTTTAAAGTAAAGTATTCATTAATCTAAAAGAATTGTTTGTTAAGTGACGATTAAATAAAAATTTCATCATTAAGAATTCATTTCACCCTAAGTATATTTTTCATTAAGAAAATTTTTCTAAATCTATAGTTGACGCTCTATAGGTAATGTGTTTAAGTCAATGATATATATAGTAATCTTAGGTTCCTTGAAAAGCATATTTTGTCTAATCTTTTGTTCTTCAAATCTTTCATATTTGAATTTAAAACTTTAAAGACCAGTAAATTTTAAATCTTTTGTTGACTAATATAGTCTAATCAAAAAGTGTAAACTTAATGGCATTATTGAACTTCATGGTCTAAATATGCAATTATATATTGTTCTTTATTAGTGGTAAGCAATGTATAATTGGTAATTTTTAGTGGTAATACCATATCACTATAGTATGTGTATAACAAATCACCCAAATATAAACAGATAACATAATTTACCCATAATTAACTATATTTAAAGATTAACTTATTTGTGTCATGTGTTATATGTTAATAGTATTTAACTATAGTTCTTTATACCTGTAGTGGTGGCATAATAGTCTAAGCCTGTTACTTTTTTATAAATATCAGGGCTTTATAATCTTCTCTGTTTACGTAGGGCTAGTGGTTTTTTTTTCTAAAGTGTTTATGTTTCTTATTTGTTTATGCTTATATATCCCACTATGAACTATTGTTTATTATAAATACAGTTTCAAAAGTTGTTTTGTGTTAGACATGTAAGATGTATAAATAATTATAAGTGATAACTACCTTAAGTGGCTCGCTGTAGTTGATGAGTCACCTAACAGTATATTAGATTTAATTCTTAATGGATTTATTTAAAGGTTCCCTCTTAAGAGGGCTCTAATAGAGTCTATAAAACTCCTTACGAACACGTAAGAGTCTAAAAGTTCATGGACTAAAGATCAATGATGGTCCAGGAAAAAAACATGCCATTCTAAAGACCAAAACAAATGTATATATGTTGGTTTACAATGAAAGTAGTATGGGTCATTGTCCTTGGTATAAGTTTATTTGTGTTTTTTATTTGTTTTTTTTGTTAATGTTGTTGTTGGTAGTTGTTGTAAACGTTATTTTTTGAATTGGTTGACTCGGTTGTCTTGGTAAGTACTCTTTGTTTGGTTTTTAGTGTTATTATTGTTGTTGTTTGCGTCTTGTAGTTGTAGTGGGCCCATTTTGAATTTAACAAGTACAGTATTTAGGTTCGTATTTTCAGTATTGTCATCTTGGTGTCCGAAATTATCCTACCAGCTAGTGTATTCAGGTTCGTAAATTGTCTAGTGTCTCCGGACCGCTTGTACAGTTAAGGTTTTGATGTCAAGTCAATGCCGGTGTCACTTCCGTGACTTGGGAATGCTTTTCCAAGCAAACATGCACAACACTAATTTTTTTTAATTTTAATCTTTTAATTTTAAGGACTTTGTTGTTCTGTGTTAGATGTAATTAAATAGATGTAAACAAATCTATCTGTTCATCATCTCATGTTTAATGTTCTATCAGGTTAATTCTTTTATCTATTTAAGTCCAATCTCTATCTCAAAAGTTCTTTAAGTAATACAATAGGTCTAAAATGTTCTTTAACATAGTATGTATATGCAATAATTTAGATTTATTCTAGATGAAAGTCAGAATTTGCCAATTCAAAGAAGAATGCCTTAGTCCCCTTAGGGACTATAAATGAACCACTGCCTATCTCAAAATAATTTTGATTCCCTTGACTTCTTTGATTTTTAAGAGCTTAGAGTCTAATATTTTCAAAGTACTAGCAAGTGTATTTTGACTAACCCTGCCTGTGCTCAGTTGGTTAATATTTTTCATCATGCAACCTTTGGTTTTTTGGTTTTCAATCAAAATATAACATTTTTTATATTGTAATGTCAATAGGTGGTTGTAAGTATTTATCCCTTTAGTTTTTATAATGACACTTGTTTTTAATGTATCTTGTTTTTAGTTATATATATATTTAATCAACAACAATAATAATAACATAGTAGGTTTCTTGTGTGTTGTGAGCTTGATAGTACTGCACTTTTTTTTTTTGGTTTATACTTACAGCTACTATATTAGTATATATTATATATATATTACTATATGCATATTTCCTATATAAGTTGTGGAAGGGTTGTTTGTTGTTGTTTCATATAAACATAACTTTAAATTTAACTTTTTAAATTTATATATATATATATTTAAAAAAACCTTATTTTTATAAATATACCTTTTAAAAATGATTTTTTAAACACAGTCCACCCATTTTAAATCTTAATTGATGTAGTACTAACACGTGAGAGTCTTGATGAGAGTATATATTGTTAATTGTTTTTTTATTCAATTTGTGAAGAAGTTGTTCAAATACATTGAAGAACAAATCTGCTTAAACAACAATTATTTGTGAATAAATTCCTTTTGTCCTCAGTTCGTGTTTCGTTGGACATCTTTTCTTGTTGACGTGGCTTGTGTTTGACTTGGTTTGCTTACTTTTCTGCATTTATGGTGATGCCTAGAAAGTGAGATATCCAGTAGAGACAGTCCCTGGCCTGAGAGAGTTGATGCTGGGTGGGGGCAGTTAGGAGCCAATCGTCTGGATATAGGAATACCTGAAACTCTTGCAGTTGGAGGTGAGCTTCTACCACTACTATGTATGGGGGGGGATGTGGTGAGACCAAAGAGCAGGGCTCTGAATTGGAAGTGATTGGCTCCCATGCAGAAGTGCAGGTGACTTCTGGAGCACCTGTCTATTTTGATGTGATAGTACGCGTCCAAGTCCACAGAGCACATCTAATCATCTTTCGTTAGTAACAGAAGGATAGAATGAACTGCCACTATCCAGAATTCATGCAGAAGTGCAGGTGACTTCTGGAGCACCTGTCTATTTTGATGTGATAGTACGTGTCCAAGTCCACAGAGCACATCTAATCATCTTTCGTTAGTAACAGAAGGATAGAATGAACTGCCACTATCCAGAATTTCTCTTTCTTTACATATAAATTGAGTTTGCTTATGTCTAAATAGCCCTCAGGTCCTCTGTTTTCTTTGGCACCAAAAAGAAACGGGAGTAATTTCCAGATTCTCTCTGCTTGGCTACAACCTCTTGGATGACTCTCTTTTGCAGTAATTTTTTGATTTATAGAACTGCCAACTCCCTCTGGAAGGGTGGAATGTCGGGGAGCTTCGTTTGAATTTTTGGAGGGGTTAGAGAAAAGGGATTGGGTAGCCTGTGGATATTATGTTTTCCACCCAAACATTTGTCGTTATTTGGGCCCAGGCTCCTGGGTACAAGTAAAAATGGCCCCCTACTGCCTCCAGAGTCAGACAGTCGGGCACCACTTAAGGAGTGCTGAAAGGGCTTGTCAGAAAAGGGTTCCCTAAAGCCCTGGTTTTGCAGGCCCCTCTGCCTCTAGGAAAGCATCCCCCATTAAAGCACCCTCCTCTGCCTCTGGAGAAGTACTCTCCACTTTGATCAAGAAAAGAATCTTGGGACTTTCGGAACCAAGTCTTCTTAACCCCTCTTTGATTCCTTGAGCAGGTTTGTTAAGGGGTGGAAAACTTGATTCCCACGGCAGACAAGGTCTTACCTTCTTGCTCGCTGCGGGTCCAAACAAGTAAGGGGCATTGACAAAAGATGCCTTAAAGGGCTCCGCAAAATCACAAGGGCTTATCTACATATGTGTACATATCACAATGCTGGTGCCAGCTACCCTTGAGGATCCTTGCTCTAAGTGGGAAACCAGCCTCATGGAAGAGTTTGCCAGGGAAGTAAGAGTGGTCAGCTTTGAAGAAACCTTATCATGCTCCTCCTTGGGCATGCACTCCACCAAGGACTCGAGTTCCTTAACCAGGTCTCTCTGTAGGCGAAAAAAATGTGCCAAGTAATTAAGCGCTAAGCGAAAAAGTCATTGAAGCAAAGGTGCACTTTCTGAACCTGTCCAGCGCTCAGGACTCCCTGTTCAGTGGGTGGGCAGTCGAGCTCTATTGTGCAAGCTCTGTCTTTATAACTGCTGCCAGCACCATAACGTCAACTGGGATGCCTTTACTCCAAAAGGTTCAATCCTCAGGGGAGAGAGAGGATTTTGTCTGGGCGCCTTGGTACAGGCTGTATGGTGTCCGGTTCCTTCCAGGTCCAACGGGTGACAAGATCTATAAGAGCGTCTGCCGGGGGGGGGGGCTACCTAATATGTAGACGGGCCCACCCCAAAGGCATCTAGGAATACAGACTCCTATAACAAAGGCTTTTTGGATGACCAACCATCTCTTTGCTTTAAAATTTCAAAGATGTCTGCAAAGGAAACATCGCACAGTGGTGATTTGGGAGTCCCTTCTCCCTCATCGTAGTCTGTATCCTTGGTAAGGGCCTCCATAGGGGAGCCCAAGTACCTTCTCTTGCACGTCCTCTTTCATGGTTTCTCCTCCGTTGGATATTCAGGTGAGGAGTCAGAAGAGGAAGAAGCCACCTCAAGTGGAAGGGTCTGGAGGTCCTTAGAGACAGGCTGACCCTGGAAAGTTCAAGACCTAGATCCAATGCAGGAACATGGAGTGGAGCAGAAGTCAAAGGGTCTGGTGCTTTGCCTGCAGAGAGGGCATTTTACAAAACCCGGAAAGCTAGAGGTCTTGGGGATATCCTCCCCTACTCCCTCGGGGCAGACGTCCCCAAAAAAGAAGGCAGGAACACCCCAGATCCTTGACTCCTAGATAGAACCGGACCTGCACTGTCGAGGGCCGAAGCTCCAGTTGGGGAGGGAAAGCTGTGATAAAACCAAAGCCGAACCACACCCCTCGGATCCGGCTGCGACATCTTTGATTTGGAACTCACTCTGATCTGAGGATCTCTGAACAGAGGTAGACAAGGTCAGTATCGAGGGAGACTGCTCTCCTGTGCCACCAAAATGGATTCAAGAAGGAGAAAAAAGTGTCAGGGGCACACTCAGATCCACGAGGGGACGGAGCTGGAAGTACCCCCATCTGGATCTGAGCCTTGATAATGGACTTAACCATTTTGTCCACGTCATCGTATAGGTCTCTACAGGATCTGGAAGAAGCCACTGAAGAAGGTTGTGAATGCCTAGGAGTTTGAAGTATCTTTGTTAGCACTGTGAGGGAGACGGATCTAGTGGACCTCCCAGGTGACTGAATTCTGTCTAGACTCTGGATCCGGGATTGTTGGAGTTGAGGAGCTGATTGAATGCCTGGATCCAATCTGTTAGGATCCGAAGAAGTAGTTGAGGTGACATGGCGAGATGGATGAGTCTGAGCCGACTTGGAAAACTCCGGTGTAGAAGAAAGCTCACTCAGAGCCATCGAGTCTATTGGGTCCGAAGAAGCTGACCTAGATCTTAGTGCCGACATTCTCAGGTCCGACTCTTCAGGAAGTACCAAAGATATCCTAGAGTCCTTATGGCGGCACTTTTTAGCCTCGGATCCCTGTGAATCTCTAGAGGGGGGCTGAGCCCCTAGAAAAGATAGAGGAGCAGGTAAAAGGCCCTTCAGAATCAGCTTATTTTTCTTTTCTTGGACGGCCTAAGTATTAAAAATATTGCAAGGGGAATCCAAGTGGGGCCGCTCCTAAACAATAAACACACTTATGTGCATCAGTGTGTGGAATCTTCTGTCACACACAGCACACCATTTAAAATCTGTTGGTTTTCCATCTGTAGAAGAAAAAACAAAATTACTAGAAAAGAAAGTTAGTTTTGTTTTGTTTTTTTTTCTTTTAAAGAAAAACAAGGGCCAAGGCCCAGAGAGAGACGAAAGGTGGAGGAAGAAAGAGACCCAAGGACCTCACACACTAAAAAGAAAGGGTGGAAATTGATCAAGAATTATATAAAGATTAAATGTATATAAATATAATTAAAGTAGAGTTTTTAAGAATAAGAACTTGAAGTAACCACTTATCTGCTCGGAGCACTGGAATCACATCTGTACCTCCTGGCGACAAGTGAAATCTGAGGAGGTTGGGCTAATGGTAGAGGATTACGGGTAAAGGAGGATTCTGCAGGAGGCCGGAAAACCCACTACCAGTAAGTCTTATTTATCCATATAGAAGATATTTTCTGTTTGGTGTCTAGCTTGTAGCCTGGATCCACTTTCTATGGAAGTTACTTTGGTTCTCTCTTATTTGTTTGACTTGCTCACTGCTGGATTAACATACTCTTCTGTTAAAGCCCACCTATCGGCCATTTCTGGTCTGTCTTTGACTCCTCCTTTGGCTTCTAAATTTGAGGTGATACAATTTTCTAAAGGCGTCCTTCATATTAGACCTCCCAGGAAGCCTATTCCTCCTTCTGGGGACCTTAATTTTCTCCTGGAAATATTAACTCGGGTTCCTTTTGAGCCTGTAGCTGCAGCTTCGGGTTCCTTACAGTATTGTTCTTGGCAGACTGTTGTTCTTTAGGTCCTTACCTCAGCCAAGATGGGTGGCCGAGCTGCAGGCCCTTATGGCTGTTCCCTCTTAGTTTTTTTATAAAGATAGTGTGTCTGTTCATACTAATCCTTCTTTTATGCCCAAGCTGGTTGATGAGTTGTCTCTTAATCAGTCTATTCATTTGCCGCCTTTTTTTCCCTTCTCCGCAGTCTGCTAGTGAGAAGGTTCTTCACACCTTGGATTTGCATAGACAGCTTGGATATTATTTAGGTGAAACTAAATCCGTTTGTAAATCTGAGCAACTTTTTGTTTCCTTTCATCATAGGTCTTTAGGTTTGGCTATTTCTAAGCAAACTGTTTCTTCTTTGATATCTAAGGCCATTTCTTTTGTTACTGTTTTCATGAGAAAAGCCTTCCTTCAGTTAAGGCGGATTCTGCCAGGGCTGTGGTTTCTTCTGGTGCTTTTATCAAAGGTTTGGATACGTACTTGGACTTATTTGCATACTTTTACCAGCACTATAAGTTGGATGTAGTTTCAGAGCTAGAGCCGGATTTGCCAGGGTTATCCTGCATAGCTTTCTTGGGCTGTGCTGGACATTCCTCCTCCCAACTTTCCTTCTAAGCTTTTGTACTCTCCCTACTGTAAGAAGTACTGCAACAGTGATATGGAAGGACATAGTACAGCTGTGTAAAATCTTACCATAATACTAGATGTTTTCTTCACTGTTACAGTATTCACTCCCTCCTTCCTTCCCATTTCTTTCTCCTTCTGGATACATATGTTCCTCTTTTCTCCTTGAACTGTTCCTCCTGGGGCCTTTCAGTTCTGAGGATGGTCCGTCCTTGTATCACCTATATGCCTTATGCCATACACAGGGGCATACGTGTGGCAGATGATGTCCCTATTACACCCAAAGGCTTTGGTATACTGGCCAGGCATCAGGCTGCCCTAAGCAGGCGATCCCTACTGCAAGGAATACTGCAGCAGTGAAAAGAAGGACCTTTGCTGTTATGGTAAGATTTTACACAGCTGCACAGTCTCGCTGACAACCACATTAGTTTAAAAAAAAGAAACTTCAAAAGTGTTTCTGCATGAGGCTGTGCTTCTGTATTCCCTAGTGTAGTGGCACTTCCACCAAAAGTGTTTCTGCATGAGGCTGCGCTTCTGTATTTCCCAGTGTGGTGGCACTTCCACCAAAAGTGTTTCTAAATGAGGCTGTGCTTCTGTATTCCCCAGTGTGGTGGCACTTCCACCAAAAGTGTTTCTGCATGAGGCTGTGCTTCTGTATTCCCCAGTGTGGTGGCACTTCCACCAAAAGTGTTTCTGCATGAGGCTGTGCTTCTGTATTCCCCAGTGTGGTGGCACTTCCACCAAAAGTGTTTCTGCATGAGGCTGTGCTTCTGTATTCCCCAGTGTGGTGGCACTTCCACCAAAAGTGTTTCTGCATGAGGCTGTGCTTCTGTATTCCCCAGTGTGGTGGCACTTCCACCACGTCTCTGATTTCTAAGTGTACGACACCGAGTCTACAAAGATGCTAGCAAAAAAGGGAAATAATTTGATATATATTGCTCTGACCTTTGTAACTTTGAGTCTAGTATCTGTATTGGATTAGGTTGTACAGGCAGAACCCTCACATGAGGCTGATGCAGGGAGAACAGCTCAATGTGAAAATCTACCTAAATTCCTACCTGTGTAATGTATTACCACGTTCTATCAGTTGTAGTAAAATCTGTCTCAGTAGACTGTGGACAATGACTGCAGTTGGTAAGTTAAATGGGCATGCAATGTTATGTTGGTGGGAAAATAATCTGCTAATTAGAGTAGTGGGTATTGTAAGTGGTCAGCTTATCGCACATATCAGTCTGTGGTAGTTAACACTTTATTATGCATGACACGTCTACTGTATGCCTAAAAGCAAAACAGACAACCTTTGTTCCTTTTGTATGGATAAGTAATTTTCCTACTTTGTGCAGTGTTTTTTTTTTCAGCATAATTTACTTTGCTGCTGGAAGTTTGAATCTTACAGTCCGTACTGGTATTCTCCGCCAAACATTAATACCTGCAAAGGATTGCTGCTCCTGTAATGTAAACATGCCTGATCTTTCTAACCACTGCATCAGAACAAATCAGTTTTCCTTAACCTTATGTTTACATCATTGAGCTTCCACCTGGAGCACATAACACGTTCAAGAAGATTCTAACATGAAACATTGGCCACTTGGTACTGCTGTGAAATGTGCTTTGAAATAATTGCATTGAGTTTTGTATTCTGTTTTTTTTTTTTTTCCCCTTATTTGTTTGACATCATTAGGTTTCACAAGGCGATAGGATAACAGCAAAGACCTGCCTGTTCTACCCCCTTATTACTAACTGAAATGGAAACAATTTCCATATTGTTTGAAATTTAAAAAAAACTTGAATCTTTTTAAGAATTTTCATTGCTGCTTGCTAAAGACTTTCTACCTCCTTGGACTGTAACATTGGTCAGTATTTATCTCTTCTCAGCCCCGTTTATTTAAGGATGCAGATATTTTAATGTCGTAAGACAGCTGTAGAGTCATTACCCAGCTGAATTTATAAGGTGCATTGAAAATACCCCCCTGAGCATAATTCCTATATAGTCAAAATTGCTATGGATCATTTCCAGCAAAATTGTTTACCTTGTGCAGTATTCAGTGTAATTCATTGTGTATATTTACTGTTGCTTCCATGTATTATGTATGTGATCTAATGTGAAAGACCCTTTAAGGATCCTAGGTTAATTTTTCATAAATGTACCATTTCTTTTCCATAAAGTCCCATGCATTTTGAGAAATCTATGAGCCTTAGACATCAGACACCCTCATTATAATGTACTACCTGCATAAGCATTCCCACCCCCAGATCCTACCAGTTATTTTTTCTCTTGCCCACAGCTAATATCTTTGACCTTGCTGTCCTCTTAAGTCCTGTGTCTGCTTACCTTAGCATCGAAATCAGTATCCTTTTGGCCATCAAATTACCAGTCAAGGCCCTTACTTGCACTCCTGTACTACAACAGGGAAGCATATGCATTTGAAAACTGCCACATTTCCCAAAAATTCAACTTTGGAAGTCGACATTAAGTGAAGGAAATGTTGGCCCACTCCACAAAGATGGCAGCAGTCAATTGCTGTTAACATGAAGATTAGTAAGAGGATTCTACCAGCCTTGCCCATGTATATGCTGTAGCTTTGCTGCAGAAACAAGCACTCAAAAGGTAGGTCCAGACCTGAACCCCCTTGAAGCAATTTTGATGTTCTTCTAGACTCTTCAGGTGATGAGATTTCCATCAGCTAATGAAAGTGTGAGCCTAAACAAGTCCACTACTTTGGTTGCAGGACTTGGAGATTTGTGGACAAGTGCTCTTGGCCTCCACCTTAGGGTGGTGGCTCCTAAGGATCTTGTGTCAACCTGTTGCCTTCTTATAAACTGGAACCCATTTGTGACCATCCTGATCTCAAAGGTCCACCTCTTGAGCCATCTGGTTATCTAATGTATACTGAGGACCAGGAACTCTGCTCCTTGGTTCATTCCCAAGGCCAACACTTGCCTGCAGGTTCCACTCAGAGAGTCCATCTGATCTTCCCACACATGGGGCTTTGTCTCAGAGCATGATCGAACAGTTGTCTGGTGTTTGGCCAGAACCTGAGTCATGGTTGCAAGGGTAAACTTTTGGAGAAATTGGCCTAAAACCCGTGTCAGACCTGTCTTAATCCTTCAGCAATCAGTAATGACTCTGGTGCACACATGGTCGAGCAATGGTTGACACAGGTCTGTCACACTTATATCTCCTCATAAGTGTATGCCTACAAGTATCAGGTTGTTATGCTACTCTGTGGCCTCAAGTCCTTTGAAGATTTGGAGCCGGACAGAGATAATAAGCCCACTAAATATCTACATTTCCAGATGATGCTTTCTTTGGAGAGATCATCTAGGTTATAATAGTTTAGACTGGCCTTGGGCCTCTGTTCCATAATTCCAGAAATGCATTATTTGGCTTTCTAAGGAAGACGCTTGCAGGAAACTTTGGTTACCCGCTTGGAACAAGTCATTTGATATGCTCTCTGAGCATTGTGGAGGCATCCTGAGTTCTACCCTATTAGCTCCAGTAAAGGGCTAATGCCCTTTACAAGCAGCTGCCTGAATTAGCAGGAGAGTTTGCAAATAATCTTGGTTCATTATTCTCTGAGATCTTTTTGGCCCTGTGTAGTTTTAAGAGACTGCAGCAGATCGCCACCTTACTGCCAGAGGAGGTTTGTGCTTTGGATGAGTGTAACAAGAGAGTTTACTCCTTTGCTATGCTGGGGTCTAGGGTCTTCAAGCATTTGTTCCACCTCTGTCCATCCCATGCCCACCTTGTAAAGAGGGTAGATCAGTTCTACAAATTCCCTGAAACTGGGCTGAGGGAGAACCTTTGTGATGCACTTTCTCTAGAGTTCACAATGCATTGCCACTTAGTCTAAGAATGGAGGACCATTTACTCTAACCATTGTGCAGTCCAGCAGCAGGGTGCCTGGCTGGGAGTGTCTGACATGATGGATTCTTTTTTGGCATATCAGTATTTGGGGTCCACACAGGAAGACTGTTAGTTTATGCTGGGTGGGTATTGCTTTCCATATACAGTGTTGCCAATTAAGCTTTCCTTGGCACCCAGAAGTGATGTGATGGTCATTGTGGTAAAAGCCATCCAGAAGTTGTCTCCTAGGGTTCTATTACCTGAATGACTGGCTCCTGCTTGCCTTATTTTGGCAGTCTGTGGAGATGGCCATACCTGGAGCTTCCTTAGATGCATTCCTTAAGGGAAACTGAAGAGGGTCTTCATTGGGGCAGAGTTGAACATGTTGCATTGTCTGTCATTTCTGCCTTTGGAGAATGGCTGGGTGAGGCCACTGAATAGGGTCCTGTTTTGGGCTATTTTGTACCTCCTGGCCTTTGTGGCAGCCATGATTTTTTATGGTGCACTTCTGAAAGCCTGAGTGTTGCATTGAGAGGTCAGGGGTTACAGACACACACGCACACACACGGCTGTCACTGTTGCTTTTGGTCTTTGTTGCCAAACACTGGAATGATGGATAGTCTCCATTAGTCTGTAGTTGGGTGTTCTTTTTGCAGCCAGAGCTTGATGAATGATATTTGGATGGTGGGATTCAAAAGATCACTGGCTGTCATGTGTGCCTCCTCTTGTAGAGACAAGACTCCACATCCTCCTTTTGGAAATTAGAGGGGGTGATTCTAGCTGTGAAGACTTAGAGAAACAATTATTTCTGGGGACTGTCTTCATACAGTCAGAAAAAAAAACAGTTTGTCATGTTGTGTGCATACAAGAGCAATGGGGGTCACTAGATTATATCCCCTGTAGAGGGAAGAGAGTCTTTATTCATATCCCTTCTTGCAAAACAAGAAAGTGCATCTGCTTTAATGTGATTCACCAGCGTCCTTAAAGCCTTGGCAAACAACCAAACCTTTCAGTGAATAACATCTATATCTGGACCTGCTGAAGCTATTAAAACCACCAGACATTACCTTTGGGAGCCGCCACCTTCTAACTAACTCTGGTCATCAAACTCTTTCTAATGAATCCTACCTGCTGTATTACTCTCTGTTCTAGACCAGCATAGTCTGCCCAGCTATTCTTCTCTTACTTAACAAAGGAAATTGTATGTAAATCCTTTTAATCAAAAGAATGTTTGTATTTTCAGACTGTAAGTTATCTAAACTGCATCTGATCATGTAATTTAATGTTTAATCTGTATGTGTACGTGTCACAGTATGGCCTGTTTATTTTGTTGTACACTGTGGTACTGTGCAATTGCTAAGTTCGTCTCCTACAAATGTGACTCGTGTTGTGCCTGAAAAGTGTCCTTGAACCAGTGCACATACCCAGTTAATGAATGTAAAATGATTACGTTAATTAATTATTTTATTGATCTTTCCTTCCTTCCTTCTGCACTTTACATCCTTGAGGAGGTGAATGAGCTTCCACAATGCTTTTTCAATCTTTTTCTCTTCTGAAGATCTAGATATTGAAGCCGTGCATAGTCAGGGTCTTCTGGAAGTGAGACACTCTGCAGATGAACTTTTGTTGTCAGTTGTGAGACCAGAGTCCACTCCTTGTTCTGCTCAGTGCAGCAGGATAAGGGGAAAATAACTGTGGATGCATTCTCCATCTCTTGGTGTGAGAGATTCTTGTACAAATACCCATGGTTTCACACGTCATCACAGAGCTCAGAGAAGAAAGAACAGAACTCAGTCTTGCTGCTCCTTGGTGACCAGGGGTGAATAAATTTCAGCATGTAAAGTGTCTTGCAGTTCAGGAAACTTTTCCAGTGATGGACGGCTAATGTATATGCCACTGTTTCAAGGACAAATATCCCTACCGCTGGCTTTGGCTTCTGCTGTGTACCTTTTGATTCCACCAGTTGCTGATGGGGTGTGAGAAGTGATTTAAGCTGCAAAGATGCCATCTAGTTCAGGTTTGTGCGTCCAAGTGGAAATAATTCTTGTTTTGGGTTAATGGCATCATGTATTGCTCCTGATGGAGAGCTTGCAGCTTGCAGGTGATCTTGATGAATGTTTGACACATCTATGATTTTGTTCTCTGTACTTTCTTGTTCATGGAGCACTTGTCAGCGGTTTCTGTGTATAGTGACTTTTTGGAGTTCAGAACTGTGGCCAGCATCAACTGGCCAAGCAGTTCCTTAAGAGTGCTGCATATCCTTCCTTCACTGAGGAATCCTTTCTTGTCATAGACGTGAACTTTATGGTGGACAAGCTTACTCATCCACCTTTTGAGCCTGCTAGCTTAGCTCAGTGACATTGCTGTTTGTTTCTTGAAAAAGGCTCTTCCTGTTGAATTTCAGCCCTGGGTTTCAGGTCTTCATGTGCCAGGAGCCATATGTGATGCTTCACAAAGATAGGATGCCTCTCAGAATGAAATCTTGTTTTCTCCCAAAGTCATTCCCCTGACTACCTAGTTTTCTAGGTGATAAAAACTGGAGGAGAAATGGGCATTCACACCCTGGATGCATAATGACTGCTCAGGTGTTACTTGAGGTAGGTGCTTGATTTTAGAAAGATAAACCAACTGATCATCTCCTTTGCCACAAAAAGAAAAGAAAGAGTTCTCACTTGTCCGACAAGTGGCATGTCAGCTGCATTATGCTATCAGTCAGCTAACAGCATTTTGCATATAGCATGATCAAAGCTTACTGCACTAAAATATGATCTCTACAGTACTTCATGATTGTATCCATTGTGGACATTGTACAGTGACCACTTGGTCCCTTAGTGTGCACACTTTTGTCATGCATTGGTCTTGACCATGACTCAGAGTTGGGCCACAGTTGAAAAGTTAACAGAGCATTCCAACATCCGTTTTTGAATTTGGATCCGTTTTTGAATTTGGACAGTTGCCCTTATCCTTCCCACTCTGGTACTGCCTGAGATTTGCCCTATCCTGAGACCTGTCAAATGAAGGTCTTTGACATTAGGCATAATAGTTCAGTGCTTACTGAATCATTTGATCTACTGAAAGACTCTCCTTGATTAGAACTTCCCTCTGTCTGTCATCGTGTCATTGGGTGACTTTCACAACATGCTGCTGTTGGAGGTCCCTTTACATTGAGCAAATATAGCTTCTTCTTTGCTTTATTTGTTGACTTGCAGGAGGTGCTCTTTTGTGACATGGGAGCCTGATGGACTTTGGAGACAACTGTTTTCTACCTAGAATAGCATGCAGATTGTCCTAAATGTGGCATTTTGCTGAAGAAAAAAATAGGAGGAGGAGAAATACCTAACCTAGGATTGTCTTGTAGCAGATTAATAAGATTGGGACATAGCTGCTGTTTTTATATATTGTTTTATAAAAATTTTGATACATATATTTTTTTTAATCTTAAGTTTTGTACTATTAATTGATAATGTGTTTTCCTTTTACTATTAAAATGTTGATAAAAAATTGCAAATAAAATATCTTTGGTGGTACACCGTTTGTGTTTACAAGTGACCTGATCTCATCTGAAGCAGTTTGACTGCTGCCTTCTCTTTAAAATTAAGATCATTAATGTTTATTCTTGCATTGTTTTCCATTCTCAGAATGCTAAAATTGCAATTTATTTTCTAAATAGTGCTGAATGCTTTCCCATTGCAAGTAAAGCACAATGGTAATAATTAACATTGAGATTCTGTTTGTAATCTTGCAGTTTCTTCATGGAAGTGCCTGCACTCAGTGCAGCTGCATGATATAGCCACACACTGATTAGTTGATATATTACACACTGATTACAAGTGCTCCCAGCCTTGAGGCCACCAATTATTTTCAGACACTCAATTTGGACCTTGATCCTGATACTGTACATGCTCTAAAAGCACCTGCTTCGGTGCCTAGATACTAGTCTATGTGATGTCACTGCAGCCATGACATTATTTATCAACGCCTGCACCGGCTTTACCTACACTGTGATGATGAGGAACATGTCAGACATCTTTTATGCTAGCAGATTGGTCCTGCCGTTCAAAGATGTTAAAAGGGGAAACTGCTGGACTACTTATACTATCAGTCGGTTTGCCATTTTCAAAACACCTCACATGGGGGAACAGCAGGATATCCTGCAAGGAAGCCCCAGGTTGCCATTGCAGTTTGCCGTATCATTGAAGCTTTTCTTGGTGTATACAAGTTGCCTTCTGACCCTTATTCAGAGTTACCTGCTGTAAAGAAGCCAGATAACTTTTACAGACTAGATAAGTGGAACTCTTTACAGGGAAATCCTGAGGTGGTATTGATACAGATTAGAAGAAATTAAGCCAGGACATCAGGGAATGATGCACTCTCTAGAGACCTGCTACTGCAGTTTTGAGAATTCCATGACAGAGGAGACTGCAATAGAGCTTGCGAGAGGAGCAGGAGAAACCTTACTGAAAAGAGGAGGAGATTCAGTAGCTGATGGAAAATGGAGGACTGGAGAGAGAATTTCTGATAAATTTGATAAACCAGGTTCAGCAAAAGGAAGGAGAAGCCAGATGCAGTGACAATGTAGAGAAAGTGTTACAGGAGGAACAAACCGCTCGTGAGGAGAAAACAATGGACGTGTTCTCTTCCAGTGGAGGAGACAGTTTTCATAGATTACCTGTGCAACAGTTTTTTTTTTTTTTTTTTTTTTTTTAACAAGAAAGATGTTTTGCAGATGCTGCAAGGTAAGGAAGAATGGAAGAAGGAACAGAGAAGTTACAAACAGTTGCAGCTTCTGATCAGCCACAGAGAAGACGACCAGTGGTGAGAATAAAAGTAAAAGTGATGGCAGCATGAACAGGTATGATATGTGTGACACCCGTGCACTGGCCCAGCAATCAAGGAGCCTCAATCCCCACCACTAACCAGTGAGGGGTATCCATATAGGGAAAGGATAGTAAATACACACACAGTAAATACAATTTCTTTTAAGAACTCTCAGAGATCACAGTCAGTCTGGGGCTGGTTTCCTCCCTTTCTCTCCAGACCCCCAACAAGACTCCCCACTGATACAGCTATAGGGTCCAGATCTCACCCTAGTGGGCAAGCCAAAACCTCCAGCACCCTCTGTCCAACCAGTGCTTCATATCCCTGCCCTTGTAGCTGACACACACACACTTTGAGGTAAGAATTTATATAACCATGCAGACACTACTGGGGAAGGCTAGCACAGGTTCTCCAATTGTGCCCCCTTTACCCAGACTATACAGTAGAAATCACTGCCACCCACTAATATTTATGAGCTACTCAAAGGCCCTTAAAAGGGTGCCCAGTTATTACTGTGCAATATTATTATCCAAATGGTGTGACTGAACAGTCGAGACTTATTAGGTTGACTTGGTACAGTATCACTGTATACATGCAATGCACTCTTAGAGACTTAAATTATCTCTACACAAAACAGCCGCAGCTTAAAGGTTTAAAAATATTTAATAATAAATAGTAAAAACACAAGACAATACTTCTTACTACACAGTGCTAGTCAAGAATTCAGAGATCACAGAGAAATACTTAAAATAATACCACAGAAAAGTTCTAACATCACAGGAAAAACAAATTAGTCTAATATTCCTATTTCCTAGCTATATCTATAACTTACATATAGAGAAAGCAGTGCTAATGGTGATGGATGTTCTCAAGACAAAAATGCTTTGAGCTATCTGATTCTCTCTCTTTAAATCGATAGCACAGAGCTGCTTCACATGACATCATTTTCCACACTTCTTTGGTGTTCCCAGGCTAACAGAAACTACATTCACATTCTTTACACCTGGTTAGAAACCAGAGCAATAAAGGACATTTATACATACAAATTCTAGCCATTAACTCTGGTCTTAAAATAATAGGCAGGATGTCACCCTCTAGACATATCAGCTCATAATTTTGACATCAAAGACAGTCATAAAATGCTTGACTTAGCTTTTCTACAGCAGAGTGCAGTTGCATTTTTGCAGTTCAACATCCAATGTAGTCTTTTCACATTCAAGAGAACAAGCCTGTGGCTTACATTAATATGTACAAATGACAGAATTATCTACAGAATTTTATCTGGCTAGGCTGGCAGCCTTCACCTGTCTTCACAAATCTTCCCCCCTGGTGAACTCAAGCTAGTTTACAAGTGACCCTTGAGAAATGTTGCTTGAGAGTGGTAGGTCGGAGTATACCTTACCCCATCCCCAGTCTTGAGAGCCCATCTGCATTGGCATTGCTAATCCCACTGCAGTGTTGCACTGACATATATGCTTGCAACCATAGGCTCCATCTTAGCAACTTGGCATTTTGCTGGCTGGCTCTGTGTAACCATGTTAGGGGTTTGTGATCTGTCACTACAGTGAATTTTCTTCCATACAGATAAGTCTGAAGTTTCTGCAGTGCCCACACTATGGCTAGACATTCCTTTTCTACAGCTGCATAACATTCCTCTCTGGGTTGGAGCCTACAACTGAGATAAACCACTGGGTGCTCTTCTCCCTCTGAAGAAATCTGGCTAAGTACAGCCTCCACCCCATAGTTTAAAGCATCCACCTGCACAACAAATTCTTTGTTGTAATCTGGATTGGCTAACACTGGGGGTCCTCCCAAAGCTTCTTTAAGCTTCTGGAATTCCTGCTCACATGCTGTGGTCCACACTACCTTATCTGGCCTGTTCTTCCTTGTCAGGTCTGTGAGGGGAGCAGCTATGGTACTATAACTGGGGACGAACTATTTTGTAGTACCCTGCTGTCCCCATGAATGCCCTCACCTGCTTTTTGGTAACAAGTGCAGGCCATGCCTGAATGGCTTCCACTTTGGCAGAGTCTGGCCTGATCTTACCACTCGCCACTCTGTCTCAGGTAGGAGACCTCTGACATACCCACCTGACATTTGCTTAGCTTAATGATCAACCCTGCCCTCTGTAGTCTGCCCAGCACCTCTCTGACATGTTGAAGGTGCTCTTGCCAGGAATGGGTGTAGATGGCAATATCATCTAGGTAAGCAAGGGACAAACCTTCCTGCTCCTGCTACGATATGATCTACCAACTTGTGGAAAGTTGCTGGGGCATTTTTGCATCCCAAAGGGCATCTTTGTGAACTCATACAAGCCAAAAGGAGTCGCAATGGTTGACCGCTGTATAACACTGGGAGTCAAGGGCACCTGCCAGTAACCCTTGGTAAGATCAACGGTTGTAAGATACTTAGCCCCACCCAGCTGCTCTAGTGACTCATCTGTCCTTGGCATAGGGTAAGCATCTGACTCTGTGTGACTAATTTACTGTAGTCCACACAGAACCTAGTGCTGCCATCCTTCTTTGGCACCAGCAGCACTGGGGAGGCCCAGGGACTGTTGGACTCTTGAATAATCCCTAGTTCCAACATTTCCTGTATCTCCTCAGAGGCTGTTTGACTCTCTCAGGCACCCAATAAGGGGCCTGCCTAATAGGCCTTTAGGGGGTCCTGTATCCAGCTGGTGCTGCACCAGGTGGGTGGACCCTGGTTTCCCAGTGAACATGTCCTCAAACTCCTGTAACACTGCTCGGATTTCTCGAACTTGGGTAGGAGATACCTGCTGGGACTTTGCTACCCCTTCCACTGAAGTGCCAGTCCGAGCCTCACTGAGGAGATCCAGATCTCCTTCAGACTCCTCCTGCAATCTATTGAAAATTCTCAGCACAAGGGCCTCCCTGTCATGTTAAGGTTTCATGTTCCGCACTTCTGCACTTGTTCAGACCTCGTAAGCACTAAAGCTACAAATTACTACAGCACTCAACTTTCCTCACTTATCTAGAGGAAAACAGTTTTAGTACTTAATAAATAAGCACCTATCCAGGCACGTCTAAGGGTCAGCTCCCGGTGTTTTCGCCTGTCTACCTGATGAATCTGGGCATCTTGGAGCGATGCAGCAATTGCCTCATGTGGGCACAAACAACCCTCTTCTCCTACCACCCAACACTACAACCTGTGAGAGATGCACTTATGTAGCTAAACTGGAAGCAAAGCTCTCTTTACCCCAGACTGGACTAGACAGTCGAGAGGAGAAGGTAAACACTTGCACCACACCACACTCATCACATAGTCCCTCAAAATGTGCACCACCAAAGCGCACACACAGAAACACAAAACACACACCTACATTTACAGAGGCTCTCAATAAAAATCTGCCCAAGCAACAGAGACCTCCAAAGCAGAAACGCAAGCAACCTCCACCTCCCAACACAACCCAAATGACACATAGCCCACAAACTCAAGTGTGCCACTCAGCCAAAGCCCATAAGGCATAACAACGTACCCAACACTCTAGTCATGGGTGACTCTATAGTCAGGTACACTTATGTTCCATTCACCAGGTTAAACAAGGAGAAAGTTACTGTCAGCTGCCTATCGGGTGCCAGGATCTGCCACATAATGCATGCACTCAGTTCATTCCACAAGTACAGATATGGCTCTGTCATTGTCCATGTTGGTGTAAATGACCTGAGACATACCTCCCTGGACTACATGAAAAGTGACATGGAGGAGCTTTCCGATCTTGTAGCCCAGGCAGGTATGACCCTAGCCCTGAGTAGCACCCTACCATCACCCAGAATGATACCACAGTACAAGGACAAAATGATTGACTTCAACAATTGGCTAAGCTTCTGGTGTCATTCTAAGGGGATCCAGGATCTGCCTGGGATGACATGATCGACAGACGATGCTTTGCAAGAGATGGCCTACACCTCTCGCCCTTGGGATTCTGGATACTGGCTAAGGCTCTTGCCACCCCATAGTGCTTTTTATAGCCAAGGTTCAAATGACAAATTCACCACCGTAACCGGTACAAGCAAGTAAAATCTGAGGGTAATGCTACTCAATGCTAGATGTCTAAACCTCAAAATGCACTCACTCGAGGCACTCCTTAAAATGGAGAACATTGACATCTGTGCAGTGACAGAGACCTGGTTCAAGGCTTCAGAGAGCACCCCTGCATTACCAGGCTATAATTCATACCACACCTTTCGGCCACCTAACCTGGACCGAAATACTAAAGGCAGAGGCATGTCCATATTCATTAAGGTTATCCGCACCTCCAGGCTAGTTGCTCAGCATAATGCATCCGAGATTATCCAAGTGCAACTAACTGTGTGGGTAAGACTGCAATCCAAATTGTAGCTTGCTGCAGATCCCCCACCATGACCCAGGATTCCCACTCCTCATTTCTTGATACACTGGAAAATATTAGGGTACAACCCAACACCCTAATAATGGGTGATTTCAACTACCCCACAATTAACTGGGAAAACTACTCATGTACCAACTCTTTTGGTCAACTTTTTCTGGAATTCATAAATTCCAATGCATTGGATCAATATCCACATCCTCACCAGGGGCAGCAATATCCTAGACCTAGTCATTACCAACATGGGCGACCAGTGTTCCACACCAGAGGTCAGTTCCTCGTTGGACAGATCCAACCACAAGCTAATCACCCTAGACATCCACATCTAGCCCCCACCCCCCATTATGGAAACCACCGTAAAAAATTTCTCCAAAGCCAACTTCACGCTTCTTAAGACAGAAGTAGCAAATTTCACGACACCCATGCAGATGGACAGTAGAGGTATGACTGCTGAATCCTACACAAATGCACATTATAAGCACTTACACGAGTGCATGGATTCTGTTATCCGTAACAGAACCAAGATGCTATCCTCCAAGAAAAAGGAAGCCACTCTGTTGATCTCCAGCCATAAACACTCTACAACAGAAGAAAGAAACTGTTGCAAAAGAGTAAAATCCCATGATTGGAGGAACTCCCTGGTCAGCCTCAGTAAGTAGCTGAGATCCCTTATAAAATCCTCCAAAGCTAGTTACGAAAACACAATTGATACTGATTCTAACAACAACCACAAAACATTGTATAGCTATGTCAAGAATCTCAATGGTAGCACTCAGATCTGCTCTGAGTTACAGCACAATGGCACTAAATATACAGAACCAACTGATATTGCCAACATCCTGGCAGATAGGTTCATTGCTAACTTTACCCCCCTCTCACCCCCTAAAGGGCCCATCTCTATACCGGAAGAAAGCAAAGTTCCTGTAATCACAGCTGCACAGGTAAAAACCACACTCTCCAAAGCCAAGAACACAGCATCCATGGGACCGAACAACATTCCAGGCTGCGTTCTACACAAACTACAGAACAAACTGGCACCCCACCTAAGTACCATATTCAATCATAGCCTCATCTCAGGCTTTGTGCCCACTGAATGGGGCACAGCAACGGTTATCCCACTCCACAAAGGAGGAGCCACCACGGACCCTGGGAACTACCGCCCCCATTAGCCTGATGAGCTTGGTCTGCAAGGCCATGGAACGTATCATCATGGAACTTATAAACAAAGACATTGGTAATCTCCAAACTCTGGCCCCCACCCAGTTCGGGTTTGTAAAAGGTAGATCATGTCTCCTAAACATGATAGGCTCCTTTGAAGCAGTCGCCAAAGCTGTAGACGAAGGTAAGATGGTTCACACAGCCTACCTAGATCTCGCCAAGGCTTTCGACACCATTCCCCACTCTGGGATTGTAGATAAACTCACTAAACTAGGTATAAATCCCTATGTCACAAGATGGATTCCCAACTGGCTCGCTGACAGAACCCACACTGTGAAAGTAGCAGATTCCAAATCCGACTTCAGACCAGTGACAAGTGGAATACTACAGGGTTCAGTCCTGGGTCCTCTCCTGTTTGGTATCTATTTCTCTTAAGTACAGGCTAACGAAGTTCACAGATGACTGCAAACTAGGAGGCATAATCGAAACTCCTAACGATGTGAACATCCTACAAAAGGGCCCCACTGAGACAGATGCCTGGTGTCAAAGCCATGGCCTCAAGCTCAATGCCAAAAAGTGCATTGTCATCCCCTTTGGTAAAAACTATGTACCCATGAACTACCACATAGCCGGTAGTCTACTTAACACTGAAAGTGTGATGAGACCTTGGGATACATGTGGACAGTAGTCTCTCCTCTGATAATCACATCGCCACAGTAGTCAGAAAATCCTACGTGGCACACCTCATCACACAAGGTTTCTCATCCAGGAAAAAAGAGGTCATTGTTCCCCTCTACTCATCACTCAGACCCATTATAGTGTACTACGCCCCTTTTGGTATGTACCTCACAAGACATCTGTAACTGGAAAGGCCGCAGAAATACCTCACAATGAGTATTACCGGCCACAAACAGGTGCCCAACGCAGACCGTCTCAAGAAACTCCAGCTTTACTCTGCTGCATATCTCCTATTCAGAGGCAATCTCTGCCTAACATACAAAGTTATGTCAAACCCAGGGCTGTTGGACATGCTCCACTTAATGAACTCCCAATCCCTCCGAGCTACTCGCTCTAGGGACCTAAACCTTGTCACCACAATAAACAGAACATGCTGGAGGGATAGATTCCTGTCCCAGAGACTTCCCATACTTTGGAACAAACTACCTATCTATATCAAACAAAGCTCTTCATTAGCACTCTTCAAGAAAAATCTTGATGATTGGACGGGAAATAGGAAATTCCTCCCAGGGATCACTTCTGTGGCTCTGCTCGACAGGAGCACAGGAAAATAATTTTCTTGGGTGGTGAAAGCCAGGGTACCTTTTTGGCTGGGTTTATGTAGGCCCTAGGGCCAGTAACCTAATACGTACGTATGAACTTATGATGTTCATCGTGTTACCCTGCTGCAGTCATCACACTTGGGTTATCCTGTCATCAGGCGGTCCCGCAGTCGGCCAGAATTCCAAAGTCTTGGTCCGGCGTCGGTTGCTGTCGCTTCTTCCCTGATGTCAGTGTGCCAGGGGTATATATAATGCATCCAACGCCATTTTCTTCAGTCTTTCTTGCCGCGCGGTGCCTGAAGCAGAAGCAGTTCGCAAGTGCCGGTCGGCCGACTCCTGAGATTTTCGAAGTCGAATTTCAGATCCGAAGTCTTGAATAAAGCTAAGTACCTCGTTGGGGAAACTTTTCTTGCCTCAGACCGATGTCAGAAAAAGTTAACAATTGTATTTCTTGTGGGAAGCAAATACCTCATAAGGATTTTCATTCTTACTGCATACCTTGCCTAGGCCCAGACCACGACGTCACTGGTTGTCGTTTTTGTGCTAGGTTTAATAAGCGTACTATAAAAAGACGCTTTGACTTCGCTAGACACTACTTCTGTAGAAAATTTAACTACACTATGCCGTCGGAGCAACCAACTACCAGCGTGCACAAAAAACGCAGGGATAAGGACAGGCAGCCTAGACCCAAGCCAGACTCCGAGGCCTCGGCTGGACCGGTCTTCAGTGAGGCTCCGACGTAGCCCCTGACTACCACAGAGCTGGAACCTGAGACTGCTTCAGAGCTTTTGGCGGAGAGTCCTAAGGCCATGCAGCCATCTTATTTAGCCCCTAACCACAACACTGCTGATAAAGATGTCGGTACTGCAGAAACACCTTCGGTTTCTGAAGGCGTCTTCAGACCGACGACGCTTACCATAAAAACGTATTCTAAGACTAAGACTCCTATTAAACCAAAAAAGACTGCACTTCAGTCTCCTGTTCAAGGCCCCATGCCTAAGAAACAGATGCTCAAAATGGCTGAAGATTTGATCTCTTTAATCAGGGGTTCCCAACCCCCACCCGACAAAAGGCCTAGACAAGAGGAAGATTATGCCTCCTCTGAACAAGTGTCTATTTCCTCAGGCTCCTCTGAGGACCAAGATTACTCCTTCTCCCCTTATGAAGATTCTGATGCTGTGGATTCTGTTCCCTCAGCTTCTCCTCCTGAAGACTACTCCTTTGGGGAAACTTTACACACTATGAGCGAACATTTTCACTGGGAAGGTCAGGACTACTCTGACTCTAAGAAAAGGCTCAGAGAGTTTCTTTTACTCCCCCAGCACAGACCACTTGCCTTCCCCCCTGTTTTAGACATTGTGGATGATGTTTACTTAGAATCCAGTTTGAACCCAGATTCTCTGCCTCCTGCTCCAGCAAAACCTGACAGATACTATAGAGTGCCTGATTCCCACAAATTCCTTTATAAAAGCCCTGTTGCTGACCCAGAGACTATCTCCCAGGGTCCCAAAGGGGTTAAGGCTTCAATGGCAAAAAATCCTGTACCCTCTGAAAGGGACTCCAGAGCACTAGACAGGTGGGGGAAAAAGGTTTACACCTCAGCCACTCTAGCTATGAGGGCACTAAATTGCCAATTTCACATGCTAAAATATCAGCAATGTCTAATGTCTCAGTTAAAACAAAAAATGAGCACACTCCCTCAACAGTCTGAATTGAAAGAAATGCAGGATCTGTTGCATGCAACTGAACAGGTGGGCAAACATACTTTACAATGTGGGTTTGATTCTTTGGAAGCTTCTTGCAGAGCAGCTGTCACTGGGTCTGTTATACGTAGGCATGCTTGGTTAAAGGAACAAACCCTGCCTGATCATGTTAAAGCAAAGCTTCTAGATGCTCCCTTACAGCAGGATGTTCTTTTTGGAGTTAAAGCAGAAGTCTTAAAGAAAATGGAGGATAAGGCAAAATCTATGCAGACAGATTTTCTACAGGTTCAGCCCCCTCGCTTCAGCCGAAATTGGCCAACAAAAAATTGGTCCTTTCCAGCTACTGACAGACCACAGAGGGGTAAATACAGACATCCAAGAGGCAGAGGACAACCACAAGCCCAGTACAAACCTCGACAATGGGGCACTGCAACACAGAAGGGAGGAGAAGATAGGTCCCAAACTACCAGAAGGCAAACTCAATGACTTGCACCTCATCTGGCCAAGCAACACTCTCTTGGCAGCCCCCTTGGGAGGAAAACTCGCACTTTTTTCAGACAACTGACACATTGTCACAAAGGACAAATGGGTCCTAGACATAATTTCACGAAGATACAGATTCCATTTTCACAACTTGCCAATGAAAAGCGGAATGCCAAACCTGCCACAGAATCAATGGGCAGAGGCACAAAAACAAATTACAGCTCTCATGGACATGAGAGCCATTCAACTGGTACCTACTCCAGAGCAAGGCCAAGGATTTTACTCAAGACTCTTTCTAGTTCCCAGAAAGGACAATGCCTGGAGACCAATTCTGGACCTTTCAATTCTAAACACCTTCTTACAAGTACCCAAATTCAAGATGCTAACACTACAGCAGCTTCTTCCCATGTTGGGCAAGAAAGCATGGCTAGTAACGTTGGACCTCAAGGAGGCATACCTGCATGTCCCTATCAGACAAAGTTGCAGAATATACCCCCGTTTCATTGCAGGTTCAACCCATTACCAATTCTCTGCACTGCCCTTTGGCTTATCTACTGCACCCAGGGTCTTCACAAAATGCCTGGCACCAGTAATTGCATACTGCAGACAAAGAGGAATTCAAATATACCCATACCTGGACGACTGCCTCATCCAAGCAGAAAGCAAGGACATCCTCTTACAACATCTGGCTTTTGTAAAACATGTTCTAAGTTGCCTGGGGTACACAGTAAATGAAAAGAAATCAAAACTAGTACCCTCACAAAATATGACATTCCTGGGTGCCAGCTTGAATACAACGGCCCAGAAGGCTTATCTGACACCAGACAACTACAACTGACTCAATATTTCAAAACAATGGCAACAAAGACCCAGCTACCTGCAAGAAAAATTCTGCAGGCGTTGGGCTTCATGGCATCTTGCATACTACTAATACCATTTGCAAAGCTGCATATGAGGAAATTACAGTGATACCTAAAAAGCATATGGTCTCAACACAGCCACAGCTTGAACACAATGATATCTCTCATTCCCTGTCTACAACAGAAGTTTCTATGGTGGTCACAGGCATGTCACCTCAACAAGGGTCAGCCTTTCACCTTGCCCCCAGCCAGGCAAACTATGACAACAGATGCATCGGACTACGCCTGGGGGGCACACATGGCAGGACAGTGCGTTCAAGGCGTATGGACTGCAGATCAAAGGAATCTGCACATCAATCAAAAAGAGATGCTAGCTGTACAGAATGCTCTGACAGCCTTCAAGAATCTATTACATCCAGGACAACTTACATTAAGGACGGACAACACCACAGTGATGTGGTACATAAGCAAGGGGGTACACACTCCTACCCTCTATGCAGGCAAGCAATGACCTTGTGGAACACAGCTCTGGCTTATCAAGTCCAGTTACAAGCTTAATTCCTGCCAGGAAAACAGAACACATTGGCAGACGACCTCAGCAGAAACATCATGGATCCCCACGAGTGGAAACTGGATACACAAGTATTCGCAATGATAACTCAAAAATGGGGCCTTCCAGACATATAGACCTGTTTGCCAGTCCTCAAAACTATCAACTAACAAAATTTTGTACAAGGACACTTCACCATCAAGCTTGGAAAGTGGACGCACTCTCATTCAGTTGGAAAAACCTGACAGTATATGCCTTCCCTCCATTGCCTCTCCTCACAAAGGTGCTTCTGAAAGTCAGAAAGGAGAGACCGTGACTGATACTCATAGCCCCAGACTGGCCACGCCAGCACTGGTACCCACTATTGAGGAATATGGCCCAGGGCCCACCTTGGATTTTACCACAAATTGCCCATTTGCTAACACAACAAAACAATCAGATTCTTCACAGCCAACTCAAAACCTTAAATCTGGCTGCATGGCAAATCACCTAAGCATCCAGCCAGCTCCTCTTTCCCAAGCAGTTATGGATGTTATTCTGGAAGCTAGAAGGCCCAGCACCAGGAAGGCCTATTCGGATAAATGGAAAAGGTTTTGCGCCTGGAACCAAGCTAAAGGACAAAACACACTTCAGCCTCACATGCCTCAGATTCTACAGTACTTAACTGAGATGTTGGACAAAGGACTTTCTTTTTCTTCCATTAAAATCCATGCATCAGCTATTTCAGCCCACTACAACACGGATCCACCCTTATTTTGCCATCCACTTCTAAGGCAGTTCCTCAGAGGGGCAAAAAACATTAGGCCCCCCATGAGAGCACCTACACCAACATGGGACCTCAATTTTGTTCTGGAAAAACTTACTCTACCTCCATTTGAACCAGCTTTCTCTGCAGATCTACAGTTTCTATCATGGAAGACTGCCCTGCTGCTAGCAATAACTTCAGCTAGAAGAGTCTCAGAGCTGCAGGCACTAATGGCAGTGGAACCCTTCCTCATTTTCCATCAAGACAGAGTTTCTCTACAAACTAATCCTTCCTTCATGCCTAAGGTGGTTTCCAGTGTGGCTTTAAATCAAACCATCCACTTACCCACCTTCTTCCCAAACCCACAGAACAAAGGAGAAAGACTCCTGCATTCCTTGGACATTCACAGACAACTTCGTTACTACTTGGATAAAACTAAGACTTTCAGAAAATCTGACCAGCTCTTTGTATCCTATGCTACAGCTTCACAAGGGAAGGCTATATCAAAACAAACCATTTCCAAATGGATAGGACATTGCATTCGTTTTTGTTATACCCATCATGGAAAACCAGTTCCTGCTACCATTTGGCCCCACTCTACTAGGGCAACAGCTACATCTACAGTCTTCCTCAGGGGGGTTCCAACCAAGGACATTTTGGAAGCTGCAACTTGGAGTTCAGTACACACATTTACCAAACACTATCACTTACCACTTTACTCTAAGACTAGAGCTGATTTCACCACTGCAGTTCTGCAGGGCCTTCTAGCCCCCTCTAATCCTCTATATCTCCTCCACCCATCCTTAGCTTTGGGATTCAACCCAAGTGTGATGAATGCAGCAGGCTAACACGATGAACATAGTACAGTTTTGTACCTACCATAAATGTAGATGTTCGAGTGTACACCCTGCTGCAGTCCAGGTTACCCTCCCTCCATCCCCTCTGATCTAACTGGCTAAATCTCTACAATACCTTCCTGATGTATTTGCTTATAGCTGGAGGGGATTCCGTGTTTGTGCAAAAATTACTGAATTTGGTACGAATTACTGACCACCTTTTTGGGGGCACCTGACATCTGGGGCAAGAAAAACTGAAGAAAATGGCGTCAGATGCATTATATATACCCCTGGCGTCCGGGAAGAAGCAACAGCAACCGACGCCGGACCAAGACTTTGGAATTCCGTCCGACTGCGGGACCGCGTGACGACAGGATAACCCAAGTGTGATGACTGCAGCAGGGTGTACACTCGAACATCTACATTTATGGTAGGTACAAAACTGTACTTTAACATGGTACAATTTGTACCCCTGCCTACTGCCTAGCAGTTCCACCATGTAGTTAACATCACTTCCCTTTCTTACCAGCTTGTAGGGTCCCTCCCAAGCTGCTTGCAGCTTGTTGTGTCTGACAGGAATGAGAACAATTACCTGCTGGCCCACAGCATACTCTCTAGCTCGAGCATTCCTGTCATAACACCTTTTTCTGTTGTTGCGCTTCTGCCAAGTTCTCCTGGGCCAAGCCCATGAGTTCACTGAACCTTGTCCTGAGGTTTAGGATATATGCCACAACAGACTCTTTGTGAGGTTCACACTCACCTTCCCACTCATCGCAAATTAAATCTAGAGGTCCCCTCACCCTATGCCCATACAGCAACTCAAAGGGTGAAAAACCTGTGGATTCCTGGGGAACCTCTCTGTAAGCAAACAACTGATGGGGCAGATATTTGTCCCACTCCCTCTTGAACTTGTCTGCAACTGCCCGTAGCATGGACTTAATTGTAGAGTTTAACTTCGCAACAAGACCATTAGTCTGGGGATGGTAGGGGTGGTCTTCAGGCGCTTCACCCCACAGGAGTTCTCAGACAAGCCAGCAGTTCTGACTTGAAATTGGCACCTCTGTTGGTCAGTATTTCTTTTGGGAAACCTACCCTGCCGAAAATCTGTAACAAAGCATTTACCACCTTTTCTGCCTCAATCCATTACTACTAGGATATACTTTATCCCTGTGGAACTTGGTGTACTCAGAGCTACCCTCTTAAATGGCTCCTCAATCACAGGCAAAGTCACCAAAGGAGCTCTGTCTCCTGTCTTGCCTACCTTTTGACAATGTTCACAAGTCCTGCAGTACCCTGTTACATCTCTGGAAATTCCAGGCCAGTAGAAGTTCTACATAATACATCTCTTTGTACGTTTTATGCCCACATAACTTGCAAAGGGAATATCATGGGCTATGGCTAGGAGCGCCAGACAGTAGGCTCTAGGCACTACCAACTGCTGTACACTCTCACCTTCTAGCGCTCTCCCTCAGGGGTCCCCTCTCTATACAGTAACCCTCTGTCCCAATATACAGATCCCCCCTTGCCTTGAGAATCAGGTCCCTCACTAACTACCTCTTTTAGGCCTTGCAATTTAGGATCTGAGAGCTGAGCCTGTCTCATCTCTCTCTCTGCAACCCTTCCCAGCTTCCCTTCCACAGGAAGTCTGGCATCCTCTGACAGTGGTGCCTCACTATCAGCCTGAGTACTACTACTCACCTCTACCTTTGCAGTCACTCTGTCCAAGGGAGCATCAGTACCCACAAGCAGCTGTGGCTCACATTCAGTCTCACTGCTACAGAGTAGCTCCCTCCATGAAATAACCACTTCACCAGTCCTGGCTGCGTCTGGGTCTCCCCTAGTCTACCAGGGCCACATGCTTGTCTCCAAGCCTGACTGCGTGTAATTGCATGAGCACATGGTACTGCCTCATCCAAATCCTTCCCTGTTAGGACATCTGCAGGATGGTAGATCGGTACCCTTGTTGTCTCAAGACAACCTACTATTGGCATTCTGTCCTTCCCACTTACTGGCTTTCTCACATTTTGTTCCCCACCTTGCCTTCGCGGACATCTGTATGCCACATGGCCCCACTGGTTGCATCCAAAACATTTAACCCTAGGTCCTGGATGTCTGCCTGGACAAGTGGCTTCTCCTGCTATTGGCAGATTCTGTTGGGGCAGTCTGTGCTGCCCACCATGGGTTCCTTTAGACCCGTGAGCAGTACCGGGGGTCCCTTTCCTTTGCAGGGATGCCCTGCTTGCTAGGTATAGGTCTCCCTTCTTCCCCATTTCATCTGAAGTAGCACATTGTCTATCAGCTAACAAGATCCTCATGTCCTCAGGCAAAGTGCTAAGGGCTTGTTCCCTCACCAGAAAGTCAGCCAGCCCTTCAAAAGTGGTTACCTGACATTCACTCACCCACCCATGAAAATAAGTGCTTAGTTCAGCAACATATTCACACACACTTTCATCTGCCTTGTGTCTATGCTCACAAAACACTTTCCTATACGTTTCAGGTGTTAGCTTAAAACATTCTAACAAGTAATTTTTAACAGTAGTATGATCACAATATTCACAGTCAGCAAGTTTAGACAACACATTTATAGATTTACCATGGAGTATGGGGGTCAGGAACCATACCCAGAGCCTCTGGTCAGCATCACACTGTTTACACACCCTCTCAAACATATGAATGAAACTATCAAAATTACCCTCCCCCCCCTTAAACTGCAGAAGAAATCTACTGACATTTAGTGTTCTGGGGTCCAGTTACTCCCTTCCCCATTACCTCCATGAATGGCAAAGAGTCAGCATCCTCTTCTTCTGCTCCCCCTGCCTCTCCTTTTCCTCAGCTTTTAGGCATAGCAGTTTCTCATTCTCCTCACTCTCTTGACGCCTCAGTCTCTCAGCTGCTTCTATTTCGAAATGCCTGGCTTCCAACTCAAGTCTCTCTAGCTCCAGATGGATTTTTTAAGTCCTCTGCAGAAAGGTTGAGCTGTCCATTCTCTGAGGGTGGTACATCTCCACTGCCAATCTGATCCTCCTCCTGGTTGCTGTTTTCTTTTGCAGCCAAGACCAGAGCTGCAATTATGTCCACCTTCGTCAGGCCTCCATGCACCAGTCCCCTAGCCTGGCACATCTCAGCCAGCTGGCTCATTGTCAGCTATCCATACTCCTCTGCTGACATGCTGCCTGCTCTCCCTGACTAACCAAGCTAACAAAAGAAATAAAACAGTTGTGATCTGAACTCTGAGTAATCACGGCGTGGCCGATTTAGAGTACAAAACACCAGTGATCACTGTACACAAGCTACAGGAATTCACTGTACTTACACCATTACAAGCCAGTTAGTATTTGCCAACCAATTAATATGTGGTATGGATATCCCACCATTGCCAAGCAATTAATGTGCGATGCCCGTGCACTGGCCCAGCAATCAAGGAGCCTCAGTCCTCACCATTAACACCAGTGAGGGGCATCCATATAGGGAAAGGATAATACATTCACACACAGTAAAGTATAATTTCCCTTAAGAGCTCACAGAGATCATAGTCTGGGACTGGTTTTTCCCTTTCTCTCCAGGTCCCCAACAAGACTCCTCACTGGCACAGCTATAGGGTCCAGATCTCAGCCTAGTGGGCAAGTCAAAACCTCCAGCACCCTCTCTGTCCAACCAGTGCTTCAGGAAATCTTAATATATTTTTCGGCCCTGTTTTTCCAGATTTTCCAAGGGATTGTCTAACTCCTCATTCAGTTGTGGTAAGAAACAAAATATACAGTCTTGACAAAATGCAGATAAACAGACGTTTAAGAAAAAATGACAAAGGGTTTCCAAGAAGAATTCTGGAAACTCACAAAATCAAGAGCAGTCTGTCTGAAGGACACACACACACAGATGTCCAGGGTACTTCTGATGATTCAGAAGAAATCCCACAAGATCATTATGGTGACTCCCTTCTGGCCCAGGCAACTGTGATTCTCCCTTCTTTTGGAAAGAGCCAGGGGCATTTGCCACAAGCTTCCTCACAAACTGATATACTTACACAAGAACAGGTGGTCTTTGATGCACCCTGAGACCAGTCAACTTCATTTGAATGCTTGGATGATAGGGTCTTAATTCCTTTTAGGCACCTGTTTTCTGAAGACGTGCAGTAGCTGCTAATGGAGGCAAGAAAGCCGGCTACTGGAAAATCATATATTAGCACATGGAAAAGGTTTTATCGTTGGTGCCAGCAACATAACCAGCACCCTAGTTCCCTGGTTTTACAATATTTATGATAGTTACTATCATATGTCCTTTCTTACTACTCTGTCAGGGTAGATTTGTCATCCATTTCAGCATGTCTGCCCATGGATCCCTCCTCTTTCATTGCATTTTCATGTCAAAATGTTTTTAAAGGGATTTTGCAAAAGAGGCCTCCAAGAAAACCGGTAGCTTCTAAATGGTTGTCAAAGGCTATTCCCTTTTGTTATGCTCACCTTAACAAAACTGTTCCAGGTAGAGTCAAAGCCCACTCTAGCAGGGCTTTGGCTTCATTATTGGCTTTGTGGAAAGGATTGTATTCTGGAAGCTGCTACTTGGTCCTTTACACATACTTTTACAAAATACTGTAAACTTGATTCCTTCTCTGTGTCTAGATCAGGCTTTGGAAAAAACATTCTCCAGGGACTCCTGGACTCTTCTTTCAGTAAGATAGGATAGGGTAGTCTACCCATATAGCAAAGGCTACTGCAGTAATAATCAGCATGATGAGCATAGTATAGTTGTGCTAGTAAAGTTTATCATAACAGTAGATGTTCGACTGATCTCACTATTGCAGTAGCTGCACCGTCCTTCCACACCCCCACCTTTTCTTATGTTTATGTCAAGGTGTGGTTATTTTTTTGTTCGTCTTACCTTTGTCCTTTTAGGGCTCAGCCTCCCCTTTCTGTTGACAGGAAAGCTTTATGAAGAGCTTGGCACCCAGACATGTCTTTCAGGTTGCCCAGCTCAAGCTGCCTGACAGTTTGGGTGCATGGAAGCTGCCCTTGAAGCTATGAAAGCTGCTCTAAGGCTACTGCAGCAGTGATTTGAGTATCTGCTGTTATAGTAAGTTTGCTTACATAACCATACCTTCTTTCACTATGTAGAAAAAAATACATGAAGTTAAAAATAAAGTGTGATGAAAGAAATGTAAGGACTGGGGGGCTGGTAAGTGTAGGTAAAAATGGATATTAAGGATGGGAAATTCAACATATTTCAAGTACAATAACTGAAGTGTAAGAGGATTTGTTAGGTACTGGGGCCAACCCAAAGCAAGTTATTTCTTTGGGGATGAAGCTAATGTAGTACAAGACTGTAATAAATGAAGTTGTGGCCAGTGCATGGAGAGGGGAGACATGCATAAAAAAACTAAGTATTTTTATAGAAACGGTTAAGAATTTGGACATTTCTATTTAGACTGACCCATATTAGTAAAAGAAAGTTCAGAAGAAAGACAAAGTAATTACTACAGAAGATGTTGAAAGAGAATGTAGTATAGGGAAGGGGTTACTGAAAAAAGGTTAAACAGTGAAGAGGTGAGAAGAACTAGTTCAAAGAAATGTTATTTACATACAAGAAGACAGATTTACAGTATTAGAAAGTGAAGAGGAAGAAGAGAGAGAAGTGGGAACAGAAGAACAAGATGATGTCAAATCAGTTGTTAGGAGACTTAGAAGAAAGAAAACAGAAGTAAGATCTGCAAGTAAAACACAAAAAAAGGAAAAGGATGTTATAGGAATAGCGTGAAATGGTAACAGTATTAGAAATTATATAAGAGGTGTAGTGGTGGAATGGTGTTAAAAAAATAAGAATGGATGTTTTTTGCCTAATAGATACCAGATGCAACTAAAAGGCTGAGGTGGTGTAGCAGTTAGCGTTGTCACCTCACAGCAAGAGGCTCTCTGGTCCAATTCTCTGCTGGACCGCCTTCTCTGCGGAGTCTGCATATCCTCCCCTTGGTCAAGTGAACTTTTAAATACATGCAGGTAGGTGCTTGCGTGAGTGGGTGTGCCTTCTTTGAAGGTTGGGCACCAGGCTGGCAACTCAACACCATAAAAATCCACTGCAAATCATAAGCAGACTGGTGATCCGCTGTGGTAACTCCTAACCGGGAAAAGCTGAAAGACATTACTTTTACTTTTTAGATACCAGATGTAGCTAAGAAGAAAAAAACAAAAATAATGCAGGCAGCATTGAAGGAAGACAGTTTGGTTGGCAAGAAATGAGGTATGTTCTGGGATAGGAATTCATATAAAAATGTAGAAATAAAAATTTTAGATGTAACAATAGTAGTATTAGAAAGGGTAAGTGATATGTGATATGAGAATGTAGCAATAAATGTATAAAATTACTAGTAATTTTTGCATATACTAATGTGATGGAGAGACTACAGCTGCTTGAAGAAGTAAAAACATTTGTTAGTTATTTTAACTGTAACATGAGGAAAGATGGGGGAAAAATAACACAGGATATTAAGATGTTAATGGAATTAATAACATGGAAATTTAAAAGTAGTCAGGAATAGAGAATAGACGTATAAAAGGTGCTTTCTAAGACCGAAATTAATTATATAGCTAACTCTAACAGGCAGCCGACACCATTTTCTTTAGTCTTTCTTGCCGCACGGTGCCCGAAGCAGAAGCAGTTCACAAGTGCCGGTCGGCCGACTCCTGAAATTTTCTAATTCAAGTTTCAGAACCGAAGTCTTCACTAAAGCTAAGTACCCCGTTGGGGAAAATTTTTCTTGCTCCATACCAATGTCAGTAAAAGTTAATAATTGCATTACTTGTGGGAAGCAAATACCTCATAAAGGTTTCCATTTATACTGTATTCCTTGCCTAGGCCCCGATCATAACGTGCCTAGCTGTCGGTTTTGTGCTAGATTTAACCAACGCACTATTAAGCATCAGTATATCTTTGTTTCAAAATATTTTGCAAACAGATTTAACTATCCTGAAATGTCATCGGATAGCAATCCAACTACTGGAGTTCACAAAAAACGCAAAGAAAAGGACAGACAGACCGTCGAGGTCCAAAACTGATGAAGCTTCTCCTAAACCAGTCACCGGTACTCAGTGAGGTTCTTTCGCAACCCCTGATACCTGCTACTTTCGAGTCGCAGGCCTCTACCGAGACCCATCAGGAGTCCGGCATGCCACGAGATTCTCAAAGTATTGTACCCATGGATGTCACTCCCTCGGATGGGTCCGGAGCCGCTGAGCAGGCACCGGCTTCTGAGGGTGTCTTCAGGCCACAGCATTTCTATATAAAACTGACGCCAGCTTCAAAATCAAAGACAAAAGCAACTTCTAAAGCTAAAAAAAGATGCATGAGCCACATGCACAGGCCTCTATGCCCAAAAACCCGATGATCAAAATGGCTGAAGACCTAATTACCTTGATCAGGGGTTCATCAGATCTGCCAAAAAATCAATGGGCAGAGACACAGAAACAAGTTACGTCCCTCATGGATATGGGGGTTATTCAGCCAGTGCCAGAACAGGAAAAAGGGCAAGGGTTTTATTCAAGACTGTTCTTGGTACCCAGAAAAGACCAGACCTGGCACCCAATACTGGATTTATCAATTTTGAACACATTCCTGGACATTCCAAAATTCAAAATGCTAACTTTGCAGCAGCTTCTGCCCATGCTGGGCAAGAACGCTTGGCTGGTGACATTAGACTTAAAGGAGGCATATCTGCATTTCCCAATAAGGGAATCGTGCAGAAGATACCTCTGTTTCAAGGCTGGCTTTATGCATTACCAATTCTCTGCATTGCCCTTTGGCTGATCTACTGCGCCCAGGGTCTTTACAAAGTGCCTGGCACCAGTAATTGCTTTTTGCAGACAAAGAGGTATACACATCTATCCTTACTTGGACGACTGTCTCATTCAAGCAGAGAACAAGGACTTTCTTCTTCAGCATCTGGCGTTTGTGAAAAGGCTTCTTATATGTCTAGGGTACACAATAAACGAAAATAAATCACAACTGATACCCTCTCAAAAGATAACATTCCTGGGTGCAAGCTTGAATACAACTGCCCAGATGGCTTTCCTCATGCCAGACAAAGGCAACTGACTATTTACTTCAAACAGATGGCAACAAAAACCCAGTTATCTGCAAGACAAATTCTGTAGGCTTTGGGATTCATGGCATCCTGCATTCTACTGATTCCATATGCAAGACTTGCATATGAGGAAACTACAGTGGTACCTAAAAAGTTTATGGAGTCAACATTGCCACAGTCTGGAAACAATGATTCCTCTCATTCCCTGCCTACAACAGGAGTTTATTTGGTGGGCAAAGGCATGTCACCAAAATATGGGACGGGCCTTCACTCCTACCCCCTGCCAGCCAAACCTTAACTACAGATGTATCAGACTATGCATGGGGGGCCCACCTGGTGGGAAGATGCATTCAGGGCATATGGACCCCAAAACAAATGCATCTGCATATCAACCAAAAAGAGATGTTAGCTGTTCAAAATGCCCTGACAGCCTTCAAGGACTTACTTCATCCAGGATAACTACTGATAAAGATGGACAACACCACGGTTATGTGGTATATAAGCAGGGGGGCACACACTCATACCCCCTTTGCAGACTAGCCATGGCACTGTGGGACACAGCTTTGACTTACCAAGTACATCTTCAAGCTCACTTCCTGCCAGTAAAGCAAAATACCCTGGCAGATGACTTAAGCAGAAACTTTATGGACACTCACGAGTGAAAACTAGATCCACAAGTCTTCAGCATGATAACAAAGAAATGGGGGAGCCCGGACATAGACCTATTTGTCTCTCCTCAGAATTATCAACTGGACAAATTCTGCACAAGGACTTATCACAGAGAAGTATGGAAAGTGGATGCCCTATCCTTCAGTTGGAAAAACCTATTAGTCTATGCCTTTCCTCCTCTGCCTCTTCTTTCCAAGGTCCTACTAAAGGTCAGACAAGAAAAACCAAAGATGATGATTGCCCCGGACTGGGCCCGCCAACACTGGTATCCAATCCTAAGGAATATGTCTCCACTCCCAGCTTGGTACTTGCCTCAAATACCTCACTTACTGACTCAGCAAAACAATCAGATCCTGCACAATCAGCTCCAAACACTGAACCTGGCAGCATGGCTGATCATGTAGTTATTCAAACAACACCTCTCAGTAAATCTGTGATGGATGTCATTTTGGAAGCCAGAAGGCCTAGTACTAGAAAATCTTATGCTGATAAATGGAAGGGATTCTGTGCTTGGAACCAAGCACAAGGAACTGATACAGCAGAGCCAAATATTCCTCAGATTTTACAATACTTGACTGAGATGCTTGACAAAGGCCTATCTTTTTCATCAATAAAAATACATGCCTCTGCCATCTTGGCTCATTACAACACAGAGCCACCAATCTTTTCTCATCCCTTGCTAAAGCAGTATCTTAGAGGGGCCAAAAATTTAAGGCCTCCCAGAAGATCACCAATTCCTGCATGGGACCTCAATTTTGTGTTGGAAAAGCTCACCCTGCCTCCATTTGAACCAGCTACTACTGCAGATCTAAAGTTCTTATCGTGGAAAACAGCTTTGCTCCTGGCAATTACTTCAGCAAGAAGGGTTTCAGAGCTGTGGAGCCTTTTATCATATTTTACCCAGGCAGGGTGTCCCTTAGGACCAATCCTTCCTTTATGCCTAAGGTGGTTTCCAGTGTGGCTCTTAACCAAACTATTCATCTGCCAAATTTTTATCCAAATCCACAGAACAAGGGGGAGCAGATTCTGCATTCCTTGGATGTACACAGACAACTAAGATTCTACTTGAGCAGGACTAAATCTCTAAGAAAAACTGAGCAGCTACTGGTGGCATTTGCTGCAGGATCAGAGGGAAAGGCTATTTCAAAGCAGACTATTTCAAAGTGGATGCCACTGCATTCATTTCTTCTGCTTACATCATGGTAAACCGGTGCCCAAGGGCATTAGGTCTCATTCTACCAGGGCTGCAGCTACATCAGCAGCTTTTCTCAGAGGGGTACCAACCAAAGACATTCTAGAAGCTGCTACTTGGAGTTCTGTTCACACTTTTACAAAGCATTATCATTCGCCTCTCCTCTCTAAGTCCAGGGCAGGCTTTGCCACTGCAGTAGCCACCCCTAATGCAGTTTAGCTCCAGCCTCCCATCCATAGCTTTGGGATTCTACCCAAATGTAATGACTGCAACAGTGAAACACGAAGAACATAGTACAGTTGTGTACACTTACCATAAATGTAGATGTTCGAGTGTATTCATTGTTGCAGTCCAGGTTACCCGCCCGCCATCCCCCCTTTTATTCTGGAGTTTCTCTTTCCTTCACTATTTTCTACAGCCTTTGTGGTGTATTTGCTTGTGGATGAAGGTAAAGTTTACATTGTTGCATATATGTATAGTTTATATATATATTTTGCTACCCATTTGGGGAGCACCTGACATCTGGGGCAAGAAAAACTAAAGAAAATGGCATCGGCTGCCTGTTTTATACCCCTGACGTCATGGAAGAGGAGATAGCAACCGACGCAGGACTTTGGAATTCAGGCCGACTGAGGGCAACCTGCCAGCAGATTACCCAAATGTAATGACTGCAACAGTGAATACACTCAAACATCTACATTTATGGTAAGTGTACACAGCTGTACTTTTTCTCCCTATTTGGGAAAAAGACGTTAACATGAGAGAAGAAAAGGTGGATTTTTTTTTTTTTTATTTTGAATATGTTAACCAGAATAGAGCAAAAATCCCAGTGGACCCATTTAGGTCTCAGCTGGGAGAAACACAATAAATGCATAACATTATATACAGAATATATATCAGTGTATATTAATATATTATATGCTGTCTTAGATGGCAAAGGAAATATAAAATACAAATGAATGGTAGAAAATTATGTAGAGAAAATATATGGGCAGGAAGAGTGAAAGTAAAAAAATATATATCTGAAAAGGTAGAGATTCATTTTAGAAAATGATTTAACACTAGAAGAAATAAAGAAAATGATAAAAGAAGGTCAGACTCAGGATCAAATGATATAAGTTATGAGTATTATAAGGAATGAATAAAGAAGAAAGCATTTTTTTATATTAAATGAAGGTATGAAGGAAGGTGTATAATGGAAGATGTGGTGCAGTGACAAAGGTCTATATGGCAAAAGGATGAAAGAAAAGATAAAAAATTGGAGGCCTATATTGCTAGGGAATACTCACTAAAATTTTTTTTGAAAATACTACAAAAAAGTCTCTCCAAGTCCCACTAACACAACTTTGTTTTCTTTTGAGCCCATTCCCATTATGTACATCAAATCTCTACTACTCAAGCTAAAACCTTGCTCTCCTTCCACTGACAATCTATCTCCTACATTCCTCAAACTTGCTGCTGACTCAGTTGCCTATCCTGTATCTATAATAATTAATTGATCTATTCCGGAATCAACTGTCCCCATCCTTTGGAAATCTTTCTTCACTATCCCTCTTCATAAAGGTGGAAACTCCACTGACCCCTCAAACTACCGACCCATTGCCATTCTGTCCCCCCTCTCCAAGATATTAGAAACATGTATTCACTCACAGCTTCTCAATCACCTCCTCACACACCACTTACTTGCCCCCACCCAACATGGATTTCGTCCTCACCACAGCACCATCACTGCCCTCCTCTCCTTCACTCATATCATTGCAGAGGCCCTAGACAACAATAAACTCATTTCCTGTCTCTTCCTAGATCTCTCCAAAGTCTTCAATACTGTCTCTCATCCTCTACTCCTATCCAAACTCGCAAATCTCCACCTATCCCCCTCCGCACTTGCCTGGTTTAATAGTTACCTATCTGGCAGGGAACAATCTGTCAAATGGCTCTCATCCTCCTCACCTTTCCTTCCCATCTCCACTAGTGTTCCCCAGGGCTCCATCTTGGGACCCCTTTTGTTTAACATCTTCACCAATGATAAAAAGCACAGTGTTGCGGGTCCACAGATGGTTTTAATATAAAAATAATATCCACAAATGTAGTTAAAATCCACAGTTGTTAAGCGCTTTCATCAAATAGTTTGACTTCCTCAGAACAAAATTACAAGTAAAATTTCAAATTTAAATACATAACTCTAATTGATCATTAATTCAAAATACCCAATCATGTCAGTGAAAATTCCCTCCTCATGAATATATAATTACTCAATGAAATAGCATCTGTTCCTTTTTTTTATATAAAAAAGTAGTAGTTCACAACAATAAAAAACTTGGTTTAACAAGAACAAAAAAGCGCATAATACCTCATTACAAATAAAACCTCTTCTTAATATATACACAATGATATTATTATATGTATTCAGAATACTATGAGAGTGCTACTATACTAAACCAGCCTTTTCTTTAAGAATAGGCATTATTGAAATATGCTCATTAAGCCCTGGTGGGTAGTCAATGGCCAATCTCAGTTGCCATAATAATTCCTTTTTGTGCAACACATTTTGCCAATCCCCCCCCTCTGGCTTCAATTGTGACAAATTCTAGTATAGCAAACTTATAACACTTGAAATTAGTACAAGTAACACTATGCTTGTACAGTGCACTGGTATCTTTTTCATTTTTGATGTCATAAAGGTGTTCATATATCCTGTTTTTTAATCTTCTCTCCGGCTTACCTACATAAAAGGAGGAACAGGAGCAGCACTTAGCTATATATACCAGTTTGCTTGAACCACAAATGCCACTTTTTAAAAAAATATGACTCTTACTTTGATTACCGAGGGTAATAAAACTGTCTTGTATTATTTAAGGGCAATACGAACATCTACCGCAGGGTTTACTACCACATCTCTTATCCTTACTGTTCAAAATATGATCCTTCTCCAATATAATCTTAATGTTGGGTCCCACCTTGGTAGAAAAAAATAGGTTGTTGACCCAATATTCGGTATATTTCAGTATTAGTTTTGAAAATATTCCAATTTTTTGTCAGAATTCCTTTAATCTGGGAATACAAGGGGCTATATTGCACTACACAAGCATGTTGAAAATCAGGTTTATCACAAACAGTCATATCCTGACATTTGTGGTGATATCCTTCCCTACCAACACCAAGTAGGGGTGTATACACCTTGCCCCACTTATTCAGAACCTCCTCAAGAATAGGGTCAATGACGTATCCAGGATACCCTCTCTCCAAAAACATCTCCCTTAAATGTTGAAACTCTACTATAACATCATCTTTCCTTGTAGTCATTCTAGCAACTCTTATAGCCTGACCCTTAATAATACTCTTTTTCTGATGAATGGGGTGATGGCTGGTGTAATGCAAATAACTATTACAGAAAGTGTTTTTACGGTAAATTTTGGAAATAAAATTATCATGACCTTTGATAATTTTAGTGTCCAGAAAACTAATTTCTTGGGGATCAGACTGGTAGGTAAACTTCAAGTAATCAGTAGTTTGATTCAAATAGTGAACAAACTCAGAAATCAATTCTGACCCTCCTTCCCACAAAATAAAAATATCATCCAAAAATCTGCCATAATATTTAACATTAGAAGAGAATGTTTCATTCTGAAAGATATACTTGTATTCCCAACCCAGGAGCACCAGATTAGCATACAGAGGAGTGCAGGCAGCACCCATTGCAACACCTTTTAGTTGCTGAAAATATTCACCTTCAAAAAATAAATAGTTGTTTTCCAAAATGAGATTCATGAGCTCACATAACAATAGAACTTCATCTGAGCTCAATAAAGAATAACTAAACAGGACCTCCTCAAAAAAACACAGACCTTCTGCTTTTGGAATACAAGAAAATAGGTCCTGGACATCTATAGTAAGAAGAACACAGTCCGCTGACCATAACTCTTTCCTAAGTTGTCCCAAAAATGTCCCAAGAATCTCTTAAAAGATGTGGAAATTTATTCAAAATATGTTTCAATTTCCTATCTACAAAAACTGCCAAGTTGTGGGTTTTGGAACCTGCTGCTGCCACAATAGGTCTAAAAGGTGGTTTCTTCAAGTTTTTATGTATTTTAGGTATTCCGAATATCACAGGAATCTTCGGATATTTATTCAACAAAAAATCATACTCATCCCTGGATATTCTCTGATCCATGAAATATTCGTATAAATAACTATCTAACCTGCAATATGAAATATATATTTCATTCCTGGAACATGAAAAATAACTGTCAGCTTGAAATAATATATTTTGCATATCATTAGTGTAGTCTTCAGAGTTGTACAATACCGCCCCCCCCCTCCTTTATCAGGTGTCATAATTCTAATTCTTTTATCTTCCCTCAAGTTCCTAAGTAGTTGTTTCTCATTGGGGTTCATGTTGGCAAACACCCTTCTTTTCCCCCCCCATACTTTATATAAATCCTCCTTAACCAATTTCTATATATAGAAATTTTTATATATTCATGAGGAGGGAATTTTCACTGACATGATTGGGTATTTTGAATTAATGATCAATTAGAATTATGTATTTAAATTTGAAATTTTACTTGTAATTTTGTTCTGAGGAAGTCAAACTATTTGGTGAAAGCGCTTAACAACTGTGGATTTTAACTACATTTGTGGATATTATTTTTATATTAAAACCATCTGTGGACCCGCAACACTGTGCTTTTTTTCTTGGTTTGTTCGTTTTCAGAGCACTGTGAACACTATTTTTTTGATCTTCACCAATGATCTTTACACCTCATGCAAAGAATCCTCCCTTATTCAGTATGCCGACGACTCCACACTTATATCCATCTCAATATCCATGTCAAATAACATTCCTGAACTACACTGCCCGACCCAACAGGCCCTACTATCCACTGAACAATGGCTCTCTCACAACCTATTGATCCTAAATCCCAAAAAGACCAAACTCCTACTTTTCCTTCCCCGTTCTCTTTCTCATCACAGAACCTCCTTTTTTATTACATCTTCTAACAATACAAATATCCAACCTGACACCCACACAAAACTCCTAGGGGTCATTATCGATGACGAACTCAAGTTCAACCTACACATACTCCAATGTATAAAAAAAAACAAACCAGAAACTAGGTCTGCTATATCGGAACAAAAACTTCCTAACCCCTGAATCTAGACTTACCCTGGGCCAAGCACTCCCCCCCCCTCCCTCTTATACGCCACCCCAGTTCTTACCAATATCCAGGCCTCCACTCTAAACAAACTGCAACAGACTTACCATAAAATAGCCAGATTCATTACTAACTCCCCATACAACTCACACCACTGCATTTCTTTAAACTCTCTTCAATGGCTTGAACTTCCTCAATTTCTGCTATCTTATCAATTTCATATGCTACACTCTATTCTTTATAAACCCTCCTTCTGTCCATCTCTATCATCCTTAGTCTCCATCTACATCCCATCCCAGACCCTCCGTACTTCTAACCAACAATTACTTGATATCTACCACCCAAAAAGATCAGTAGGCAAACTACTCTATAAACACTCCCTTGCCCATGCTTGGAACAAACTTCCCCTTGACTTACGTTCAATCTCCCACACCTCACACTTTAAAAATGAACTAAAAGCTTATTTTCTCAATTCCAGAACCTGACCTTACCTTGACCCTACCTAGTCTTCCTTTCCTTTATGTACCCGCAAAAGGACCATACTTAGTACCTCATTACACCTCTCTCCAATGTGTCTACTATGCATTTGCACAATTTTATACAAACAAAAAATGTTCATTGTTGAACTATTGAACTATATCAATGTAAAATTGTTACTTAGCTTCTTTTTAATGCAACTTTAACTTTATGCATGTATCCCAACATATGTGAATTGTTTTGCTATAAACTGCTATTATATCAATATTGTTTAAAATTGTACTTGTTTTAAAATGTATTCCTGGAGCTTTTCTCCTCGGGTCTCCACTGAAAATGGGCCACAAGCCCAGTTGGACAAACCCGGTTAACAAATGTCAATAAATAAATAAGGGTAGAGAAGGGATTTATGGTATAAAAGAAAGAGAGGTGAAAGATTAATTATAATAGAACAAGTAGTAGAGATGATACTAAAAGAAAATATAGTAGTAAGACAAGGCTCGTCACATAGCTAAAGCATTTGAAAATGTGAGCCATGAACCAAGTTAGATTTTAGAGGCATAGGAGAAAATATATTAATGTAATAAAGAAATGCTATGAAAATTCATGGGTTCAACTTGATAAATGAAAGGTGGGGAAACATATTAAGAGAAGAGCAAAACAGGGATGCCCATTGAGTATGAGCTTATTTGTATTAATAATAGATGTAGTAAAAGGCACTCGCATCTAAAATGAGGGAGGCAAGATGTAGGGTGGAAGGAAATGTTAAATTACCAATATATATGACCTATGCAGATAATTTGCTTCTAATAAAAAAAAAAGATGGATAAATGATGTAATAAGGATCAACAGCTGTTAAAAGAAAAGATGGTCTGCAGTTAAACAAAATGAAGTATAAGGGATTTGGTGAGATAAAAAAAATTAATATATTTCACAAGAAAGAAAGTAAAGATTTTGTTAGTGATATCTGATGAATATGATAGTGTAATAAGTCAATGGAGAGGGGTACTGAAACAAATAAAAAATGTTAGCCTTTTGGAAAAGTGTATTTCAGAAAAAGGCATATATCCTGAATACTTGCCTAGTCGGACAAATATATTTATGGGAATATACAGGTTTCCCACTCCAGTTGGAAAAAAGTTGAGAGTTTTTTTTTTTAGTTTTATTTGGGTCTCAAGGCTAAATCAAATGAAAAGAGAGATAATTTATAGTAAAAAATGTGGTTTTAATTTAAAAAATCCAGTAGTACATTTAGCATCTATGTATTTATTTTGGGTTATGAGAAAGGTACAAGAAAGATGAAAAGAAATGATTGGCAATATTCTATATAAAAATATAAACATATGGGAAGAAAAAAAGGGACAGGATAGAAGAACAAGAATATGACAAAAAAATGAAATTATGGATGCCAAAAGGGTGATGGGGAAATAAAAGAATTGTGTAATATGATTTTTGAAAAAACATTTTTGGTGTACCCATGGAAGGAATTAAAAGATGAAAAAAGTACAAGAAAAAGGTTTGAAAATGTTTATAAAGTAGAGTTTTTTGTGAAGAATTTTATTAGACAAGTTACTGGTGAAAGAGAATATGAAATAAAAGGTGAGGAAAGAAAGTGTTCACTGTAGTGAAGAAGACAAAGAATTTTGGGAAATATTTAAAATGAATTGGGAGGGGTTTAAATGTATGAATATGATACTATATGGGAAGATTGATAAAGAAATGTGATATTGATAAATGGGATAAAATGTTTGTGGCATTGTGTGTACTGTGAAAATTTGTTGTATAACAAGAAAATGGAAGAGGATGTATTTGCTGAAATAAGGTGTGTGGGTGTTGAGGGTGAATATAAAAAATATGAAACAGGACTGTTAAGTTCTTTTGTGCTGATAACTTGTAAATAACTTTAAGAATGTACAAATAATCAATTTCTCTTTTTATATGGTATGAAATAAATGTAAATGTTAATAAAGCACTCCTAATCTTTTCAGTAAATGAAGTGGGATTTTTACATCTACCTGAGCTTACCACCAACTCGGGCAGTTTTTCCAGTTTCTTTAGAAAAGCATAACTCTCACTCTGAAAGTATAGATAAGGAATCAAAAAGTGGCAATGAAAACTTTAACTCGTAAGATGTGGTACAGGATGGATCAGAGCTCTTGGTAGATCTGGCAAAAAACCTGTGTATGTCTGCCATACTGGAAAAGAAAGCTGTTTCACACCAGAGCCCACATAGTGCAGCACCAGACTATGGTAAGGCCTTTAAACAAAAGGCCTGGTTCTAGGCATTTTAGATGTTTCTAAAGGAATTTTTCCAAATTAATGCACTTATCTGGTAGGATTGAGAGAGTATTAAATGTTATTATGGTACAAAACCTGCTAATTTTATAGCTCTTGCTACACAGACACTGTTTAAGAGGCAAGCTTTGCTTAAGATAAAATGTTTCCCATACTCTTTTAAAAAAAAAAAAAAAAAAAAAAACTTTAGATGTTCGTCTGGATGCTGTTTTAACTTTGCTGTCCTGTAGAAAGCCCTTAAACAATTAGGTAAGACAAGCATGGCAAAATAGTGGAAAATGTGAAATGCAAGTTTTGCTTTCCCATTATCAGATTTGTTAGAAATTGTCCTATCAACTCATGGCCTTTTTCAGAAAGCAAAGCAAATAATAATACTGCCAAAGCAAGCAACAGTAAATGAATTAGGTGTAGAACACTAAATGCAAGCAGTAGAGAGTCAGCAGAGCAGATCCTTCAGTAATGACCATTCATTTATTTTCCAAAATCCACTTTATCATGTTTGTGGGTGGTTGAGACCAGAGCCTATCCCAGCAAATGGTAGACATAAGACAGAGAATTGGTTCTGGGACACCATTCCATTACAAGTTGTGGACACACACACACACACACCTACACCTACACCTACACCTACAGACATTTTAGAGAATTTCCATTATTCCATTCGGCTTGTATTTGGGATGTGAAAGGAAGCAAGAAATTACAGCAGAAATTCATCTTGATATAGGGAGGGCATGAAGACTACAGAGAAGGAACCATTTTTACATTACAGTGTTTCCAAGACACTGGGAGAACTCGGGCTGATACAGTATAGACATCTCTCTCTCTGCAGAGGTGTGGTCTGTTCTAAAAGCAGCTATGAGGCTATTATCAGGAAATCCTACCTGCATGAATGGAGAAAATGTTCTTAGTGGTATTTTCCTGTTTCATGCTGTATTGCATTACCTTAATCTTAAACAAGACTGGCTTGGCCTATTCTATTCTTTTAGTAAGTTCTTGTTTGTCTACAAGCGCCACTTAATTTCAGTAGGCCCACCTACTGCTGTAAAAGGTTTCTGAAGGGGGTTCTTTATTTATGATCTCCAATTTATTCTGTGGCCTTTTTTTTCAGATCTGAATTTTGTAGTGAGAAAGTTAGCTCCAAGACGATTTGTAATGCTGTTACTTGGCCATTCATTAACACATTTACCATGCTGCACAAATTGAATATTAAGCCTAGAAATAGAACAGGAAGCTTTGATTTGTTCTGAGGGCATGTTACAAACTATCCCACATGTATTGGAACTGCAGTTATAGTGCTATGTACCCTTCCAGTCATATAGTTTCCTGCAGTGATAATCACTGTAATGACCATAGTAGACTTGTGCGAATATACTGTAATAGCTGGGATCACTGATGTGGGACATAAGCTGCAAACCTCCAAATAATGAGGTAGAAGGTACAAGATATTGTATACCTCTCAACTCTCCAGAATTTTGCTTGATAGTCAGATTTTTGACCTCTGTTTTTGGTCTTTTCCTCTTAAAGTTTGTGTTTTTTTAGACCTCTGGTATGGCATCTCCCTGTAATATTGGTTTAAGGGTAAACAAGTGATCAGTGCCAGGAATGGTGAAAATTGTAAGGAGAACTCCGCTGGGGAGATGAATGAACATTAAAGTAGAGAGGAACAATCAGCCAACAAAAGAAAGTACAACTGGTGCTAGAGGGCAGATGGCAGCAAAAGATCTTGACCTGGAGTCTATAGTTACTCTGCTTAACCATGTGGCAAGAGATAAACAAAGTAAAAAAAAATCTGCTGCAGCAAGAAAAGAAGATTAAAGAAATGCTGCCTGGTCTGAATGAGCATTCCGATATTCCGGCACTGGTTGAGGAAACTGAGGAGTTGAAAAGTCTGAGCAGAGACAGCAGAAACCTGATTGGACTGCATGGAATTTGTGTGTGGACCTAGAGGATAGAGCCAGTAGAAAGAACGTAAAACTGACTGGCATCCCCAAGAAATATGAAGGGCAGGATTGTATAAAAGCAATGGTGACTCTTCTGGCTCAATGGTCTAGACTAGGGAGGCTGAAATAAAAATCAGCAGAGTGATCAGAACCACACGGTACCCACAATGAGACCTCTAACAAACTGTGGCCAGTTATCAAATTCCAGACATTTGAACTAAAGGAGGAAGTGATGAAAAGGTTATGGAAACTGGAAAAAAAGCTGACGATTGGCAAATAATGTTTGCAAATTAAGGCTCCCCTTTGAAAAAAGGAGGAAGAGGAGTGCTTTTGCCTAGACTATAAGAATTTGAAACTAGAGAGGTACCAGATGGAGACTATTGTATCCAGAGATTATCAGGATGTTTCTACAGGGAAAGGTAGGTCCTTGGCCCCAAATGAGAAATTCAAAGGCTACAGAAACCTGTAAATCTGAGATCAGGTCAAACAGAGTAACTACCGTCAAGCAGTGTGAAAGATGTCCTAGATGGAAGGGCAGAAGTGCAAGAAAGGAACTTTTTCCCTCTGTTTCATGAGCATCAAGCAGGTTAGAGAAAAAGCTGCTCTGCTGAGAAAAGCAAAGGAAAGTTATAAACTTTATTAAAAAAAAGCCAAATGTGGGCACTGGGGCCATTTGGCCTTGCTGACAAGACAGGAAAAGATTGTTGCGGTAATAACATGCAGATCTGATGGTGTTATTTCCATCCATTTCTCAATGGATGAGTCTTCAGATCAAACTTCAGCCACTCTAGACTTTGGATGCAAAGCTCATACTCCTCTCCTTGTCTGTAATCCCCATCCGGTCCTTGAAATTACCTCAGATCTCATTTGCTGCTCATTCAAACAAACATGATTGCCATTGCTCAGGCTTACCTACCCAAGTACTTGATCTTTGGAAATACCTTTAGATATTTTGATAAAAGCATCGTTAGGATTTAGTCTTTACTTTTTTCTTCCCCTTACCTTGTTATTAGGTTGTCTCTTGCTCTCGCTGTGTGATTGTGTTCTCTTGCACCATTGGCGCCATTTTTTTCCCCTTTTTCTCAGGTAGTTGTCCTTTATTAATTTTAGATAAATAGTTTTGTAATGTGATATTTTTGTCTTTTCTCTTTCTGGTGGTGTGTTTTGGAGTTCCTCTGTGTGTTTTTTTATGATGGTTGAGAAACCATCAGGGTTTAAGAAGTGCACAGCTTTACAGCCACAAGATGCCAAACTCTGACTTCGCACACTGTGTGTGTATACTGTCTGGGAGCTGTCTGCTTAGACAAGGAGTGCACAATTTGCATTGCTTTTGGTCTGAGGGCAATTACCGAAAGAAGGAACTGATTTTGAAGGTACTCATCCCACATCTGGAACTTCTCCCTCTGCCAAGAAACCTTATTACAGGCTGAAGGGTGAGCAAGGTACTGATAGAACCAGGTTGAAGCTGAAGGAATCCAGAAAACTTTCTGGACTGTTCTTTGGTAGTCTAGTTGGTCCCCGCTCCAAAAATTCATCAGGACTCAAATTTAGTTGGGGGCTCTTCTGGCTCCACCCACTGCCAGACTTGTGAGTCTTGGTCCTTCTCCTCACCCTGCTGTTGCTCCTACATTGATCCTTCTGCCATGTTTGGGGACTCTAGATCCAGGTGATATCCAGGGCTTGTCCACATCAGACCAGAAGACTTGGTTGTCTAGTACACTCCATTGCCTTTTCTGATCTGATCAATGGCTGGGATCTGGAAGGTTCTGAGGGTCAAAGCTTAACCGCCAAATCTGGGTGTGATAACGGCACTGAAGTTTTCAGAGCTATCTTTGCCCCTCAGAGCCTCTGCAGTAGAAATCTCTGTTTTGGCATTGGCCTCTGAGCTGCTTCGGGTCAGACTCTGGAGCCTTACTGGACAAGGTGACCAACTTTGTTTGGCATGGTTTCTGATTCCACCTCAGCATCGGAGTTTGAGGCCATCAGATAGCGCACTCCATCTGTGATGAGCAGACTGCTCTTCCTTGCCCAGCTTCACCCATCTCCCATCAAATTCCCTTGGGTCCTGATCCTTTGCTTGTTGTCTTGTCAGGACATTCAGCCCCATTGAGCCTCGAGACTGTCCATCAGGACCCCAGATCCCACCTTGAGGATGTCTGTTTGGAGAAATCCTTGAACTTTTGGGACAGAAAGGCAGGTTGTCCTCCAAAAGTCTTCTTCCAAGAGGAAACTGTTGTTTTTGAGGCCTTTGTGTTTGGCCCCATCCAGCTAGGTCTTGAATGTTCCCTCCTGCTGATGAAATGGTTGATCTTGTCTTAAGGTGGGTGTGGAAGGAGCAGGACATGGCTGAACCAATTCCCCACAAGCCAGGTAGGTCCTTAATGTCAACCAAATACTGTCCACCTTGGAGTAAGAGTCCTGCCATAGATTCCATGGTGATGGCAACTGACACAAAAAAAGGAGCTTGGTAAAGAAAGCTCTTCTGTCCTCCCCCCAACAGTCTATGGCATTGGACAGATTCGGGAAGTGGGTGTACACTTCAGCAACCTTTGCACTGAGGGAGCTGAACTACCTGGCACACACATTGATTCCATAGGGATCTCTCCAAATCCCTCTCTGGATCCATTTTTGCAGAGAACAAAAAGACATTGGAAAGGGACTGGAGGGTGACCAGCTGCGAGTATAATGAGTCGATGTGCCTGATCTCTAAAATAACTTTGAGTGTTTTGAGAGTTACAAGCTAAATATAAGCAGACATGCCTGGATACAGTTGTGTAACTTTGCAGAGTATTTCCAAGTCTGCCAGTGCCCCTTACAATGATTCCACCCTCTTTTTGCCTAAAGTCAAGAATACACACTCCAGAAGCGAGCAAGATGGGAAGAACCTTTTTGCCATCCTTCTCTAGGAACCAGAAGGAGGGAAGAAACTGTGGGTCTGATGATATTTTCATTTGTTCCTCAACGTGTGGGTTTGGATCCAACCTGGCCATCTTCTATAGATTCTAGGATCTGAATCTTGAGCTCTCCCTTACCCATAATTCCCCTGACGACTGCAATACCCCAGACCTTGTTTGCAACTCTTCAGGGTTTGACTGTGTTCTCTCAAGCTCTAAGGGTTTCATGAGTGAATGTATAAGCATATTTTGCTAAAAGATTTTCCAATTTATTAATCCTTCTCAGCTTCATTAAGTTTTTCCTTTATAGTTCTCCCTTACTGTTTTACCAAGTTTTTTTGTCTTTGTATCCCGACATAAGAACTCCATCTAAGAACAACCTCAAGGTTTTACTGCTAAATATTAGGAGTCTTATCATAAAACTGCATTCATTGGAAGTAGTCCTTACCTTGGAAGACATAGATATTTGTGCAGTCACGGAGACCTGTTTCAAGGCTGAGAAGGGCACCCCAGCCATATTGGGCTACACCTCCTTCCACACATTCGGACCACAAACTGATGGCGTGAAAACTAAAGGAGGTGGTGTATTAATATTCATTAAAGATAAATACACCTCCAGATTTGTTAGCATGATTCCCTGGAGATACTTCAGGTGCAATTAATTGTTGGTAGGACACCTATTCAAGTCATTGCCAGCTACAGGTACCCCCTCCATGAATCAGGACATTCACTCTGCCTATTTGGATCTACTTGATTCTATCAAGATGTATCCGAACACCATGGTTTTGGGCAACTTTAACTATCCATTCATTGACTGGGAAAATTACTCGTGCGCAAACTCCCTTACTCAAAGGTTCCTCGACTTCATAACTCCAATGCCTTGGACTAGCTTTTTGACACCCTCACAAGGGGTGCCAACATCCTGGATCTGGTGTTTAACAGTATGGGGAACCACTGTAGCACCCCCATTATGAAGTCTTCCCTGGTGAGCTCTGACCATAAATCAGTCTCATTCAAAGTTACTATCACACTTTACCATTTCCTACCACCAACTAAACTAAAATAAACTTCTCCAAAGCAGATTATAACCTCTTGTGGGATGGTATAAATAGCTTCACTGCATCCCCCCCCCCCTCAGATGGAACTGGCAACTATGCAGAGTTCTACACAAATGCTTTATACAAACATCTGAACAACTGCATTGACTCGGCCATACCTTATACGACCAAAACAAGCTCCTCAAGGAAGAGCAAACCTGTCTGGTGGACAACTGCCATTAACAGACTTTATAATAAGAGGAAAAAATTGGTGTCTGAGTAAGAGGGAGCAAGCCCTAAACTGGAAACACTCCCTTCTCAGCTTAAACAAGCAAATAAGATTTCTTGTGCAGTCTTCCAATGCCAACTACAAATCCAAATTAGCTTCCTCAACTAAGGACAACCATAAGGGGTTCTTTAGTTACATCCATAACCTAAACGGAAAGGTCCAGATTTGTGCCAAACTGGTAGTTAGTGATACCACATATACCAAGCCTGTGGACATTGCTAACCTGTTAGCTGACAGGTTCTGTGAAAACTTCAGTCCCCTGTCCCTGTCACACTTGCCCCAAGACAACCCTACTACCTGTCCTCTACCTCGTATCTCTAAAGAACAGGTCGTGAATGCCCTCCCTAAGGTCAAAAACAACATCTATGCGACCTGATAACATCCCAGGCTGTGTCCTACATGGGCTCAAACAAGAATTAATAATGTCATTGGGTATTCTCTTTAATCATAGTCTTAAGTACTGGCTTTGTCCCAGCTGAATGGAAAAATGTCACTGTTATCCCCTTGCACAAAGGTGGTGCTTTCACTGATCCCAAGAACTATAGACCTATTAGCCTGACTAGCCTTATTTGCAAGGCCATGGAGAGAATCATCATGAAACTTGTCAACAAAGATATTTGTAATCTCCAGACACTTGACCCTACTCAGTTTGGATTTGTCAAAGGAAGATCATGCCTATTTAACCTGGTGGACTTCGAGACCAAGGCCCTTGATGAGGGGAAATCTGTGCATACAGCCTACCTAGACTTAGCCAAGGCTTTTGACACTATTCTTCACTCAGGCATAATTGACAAACTCACCCAGCTAGGTATCAATCCGTTGATTATTAGATGGGTCATTAACTGGCTGAGTGATATAACCCATATAGTCAAAATAGGGGAATCCACCTCCAACAGCAGACCTGTAACTAGTGGTGTTCTACAGGAACCAGCCCTGGGACCTCTACTGTTTGGAATCTTTCTCTGAAGTGCAAGCTAAAACTAAAGGTCTGTGGCTGACAGTGTTTGCTGATGATGCAAACTGGTGGCAGTCATAGAATCTCCAAATGATGTTAACATCCTACAAGAGGGTCTTACACAAACAAATGACTAGTTCCAAAGTCGTGGCTTTAAAGTCAATGCAAAAAGAAAATGTATTATCATCACTTTCAGTAAGAGTGATGTTCCTGCCAGCTATCACATCAATAATAATACCTTAAGTATGCACTCCATGGTGAGAGACCTGAGCTTGCAGGTTGACAGAAACCTTACCTTTGATCATCATGTCTCCACAGTGGTAAGAAGGAGAATTCTATATTGCTCATCTCATAAGTAAGGGCATTGACTTCAGAAAAAATGTTACAACCTCCCTGTACTCATCCTTTATCAGGCCAATAATTGAGTACAATACCCCTTTTGGTATGTACCTTTCCAAGCACCTTCAGCAATTGGAGAGACCACAAAGTTTCCTCACAATGAAAATTCAAGGTCTTCAGCATCTGTCTTACAAGGATCATCTGAAATTGCTGTCACTTTATTCTGTTTCGCACAGACTACTCAGAGGCCATCACTGCCTTGCATATAAGGTGATATTTGACCCTGCTTTATTGGAAATGCATATCCACAAGTCAAATGGTACACAGGTTACTCGCTCTAATGGCCTTAACCTGGTATGTCACTTTAATGGAACCTGCTGGATGGACATATTTGCCTCCTAGAGGTTACCACACCTTTGGAACAGACTCCTGCTTCATGTCAAGCAGAGCACCTCATTGGCCTTCGTCAAACACAATCCAGACAGTTGGATGGGTCATTGTAAATTCACCCCAGGGGTACTACCTATGTCCCTCTTGGACAGGGGTGATAGGTGCTGATCATGGAAATAAGGGTAAAACTTGGCTAGGCTTGTAAGGGCCCTAGGGTCATTAGCCTAGCAACCACCTATGATCCTTTCTACCATAGTTGGTGGTCTTTTTTCTTTACCTCACTTTGAGGTAGTTTACTACTATTGTTGGTATATTCTCATTTCTTTTTTCTTTCCTCTTGTATAAAAAAAGAGTAAGTAGTACAAACTAGGTTATTCTTGTATTTAAATAGTTTTGTTTGTAGTTGTGTGATCCTGTTTTTCTTCCAGTATGGCTGACAAGCCTACTGGTTTTAAGAAGAGCACTTCTGTGGGCATAAGTTTTCCTATTCTGATGCCCATAGGGAATGCGTTTATTGCTTAGGCCCATCACACTTGGACTTTCCATTTGTCCAGCATTTAACTCTATGGCCATTAGTGACAGGTAAACTTGTCTTGAAAGGTCTTTTACCAGCATCTGCTCCTTCTTCAGGTACTTCTGTATCACTGTACAATAATCTAAGAGCCCATGGAACACCGTAAATGCTCTCCTGTCCTTCAGATCCTATACTCACTGTGTCTTCATCCCCTCAGCCCCATAGTCCAAGGTTTTCTCCTGAACTGGTGTCAACCAGATTAAGGTCTCCGTTTTGGCTGGAGACCCCTAAAAAGATTTCTAGGCCACCCTCCATGTCATCCTCCTTTAAGTCCTCCTGAAGTTTGTCTGAGGTGGACAGGATGATGAGATTCTTCAGCACACACATGCAGATGGGGGCTTACCGGCTCCATCTCCCATTGGATCAGAGAGCCATAAACCGTCCTTTCAGCTTTTTGTTGCTCCTCCTCTGATCTGCCCTTCTGTTTTGGAGCCCTTGGGTCCAAGATCTTAGAGAGTAGATATGTCGAATCTAAAGATTCCTTTGTCTTTCAATCAGGTAGTGTCCTTGATCTGGTCAGCTGCTACCCCTTCGGAGTGCAGTGGTTCTTGCAACCAGAGTGTCAGCATCAGATCCAAGAGGTTGAACAATTCAGAAGCTTTGAGCCATTGTTTTCCCTCTGAGCTTTGGTGCTGGACAGCTCTGATCCGACTTCTCCTTTGGAGTGGAGGTTCAGGGAGGGCTCGAGATTATCTGCTCCGAGCAGATTATCTTCGGCTTCTCCTGACCCTTCTGCCTTCGAAGTGGTGGAGAGGGTTTCTCTCACCCAAGAATAACCTTGATTCTTCCATCTTTAGATCCATCCTTTGTTCCCCCTTCAGATCTTGTGTTTGAGTCTGGTCTTCCTGCCCCTGAGAGACAGCCAGTCTGTTTGAACTTCCAGTCAGTCCACACTTGGGAACTTCCCGCCTCTTCTGATAACTCACCAGAATACCCCACTGAGGAGGTCTCTCAGAAGAGGTCATGCAAAAGGAGGCACTTGGATTCCCTCCAGGAATCTCTCATGGAAGACACTGATTTTGATGATGGGGAAGGGTTCCCCCAGATCTCCACCTGAGGATGTCTTGTTCAGAGACATCCTAGAAATTCTTCGACAGAAAGGTGGTCAGTCTTCCCAAACCCTTTGGGTTTGGACCATCACCATCTTGGGTTACCACCCCTGAAGATAACTTTATAGACCTTGTCTCCCACAGGGCATGGAAGAAACTGGACTCTGTGGAACCAACCTCCAAGCGCCCAGACAAAATTTTAAGTGTCCCTGCTGATACACACTACTGGACTAAAGAGATTCCTGTAGATGCCATGGTTGTTGCGGCAACTACTAAGAAGGAGCTAGCTGAACAAAGCTCCTCTGTCCATCCCCCTAACAGAGAGCCTAGGGCATTGGACATGTTTAGGAAGCCGGTGAATGCATCTGTGATATTTGCAGTACGATTGCTGAACTACCTGACACATTTCACCCATTGACATTAGAGCTTTAAGGACTAGTTTTGCTGGGGGAGAAGAAAGAGAAAATATCTGTCTGACGTGCATCTTCAGTGTGAGAACTTTGGTTTGGGGCAGAAAGGCTAGAGAATTAACTAATTCCGATGCTGACTATGTATGCCTTCCAGTTGGGGGGGGTGCAGCACTTGGGAGGGACTGTTCAAGAGACCACTTTGCATAGCAGTGCCGCAGAAATGAGACTGATGCTTCACAGAGGGAGTTGGTAAAGGAACTCTCTAATTCTGCTCCAGGATCCATGTCCACAGAGGAACAGAAGTCCTTTTCCTCATGGTTGGCCACCCTACAATCTGTAACAAATGCATCCGTGAGGTTAATCTCACACGCAGCTGAAGGTATGTCTGGGGTGGCTGGTTCAGGCATAGCCATAAGGAGACATCCCTGGATGCATTTTGAGGAGCCCTTCAAGACATCATTCAACAATGTTCCTCTTGATAGATCTTCTTTGTTTGGGCCGACCATTGAATACACTCTCCCCCCCAGTGAAAAGGATGGAAAGGCTTTGTCTCCCATCAGAATTTGCTTTTCTACCCTGCAGAGACCTTTCTGTAGGAATCAGTGTAGTGGGAAAAAGATACAGTTCAAAAATTCTGAAGGCCCTTTTCAGGAATCGTGCGGATTTTACCCCAGAGACAGAGGGGGGGAAATAACTGCAGTGGTATACTTTGCCCATGCAGCAAATGGTGTCCGCAGAACCAAGAATATCAAGATTCCTTCTTGGAAAGAGCCTTTCAGCATTCCAGAAAGGTTGCCCAACTGTCCTTCTCTGGAGGCAGTCAGGGAGAACTTATGCTTGCACCAAAAAGCCTGGGTAGCCATCACAAAAGTAATTAGGGTGCAAAATATCGTATCTAAATGTTATTTCTTTCCCTTTTTACAAATTCCCATACAATAGAGGAAAAGGCTCCCTGATGATCCACCCAGCTCAAGAGATCTAAAAGCTGCTAGACAAGAGAGTCATCCAAGAGGTCCCTCCAGACCATACAGAATCAGGGAATTTACTCAAGGTTCTTCTTAGTACCAGAAAAGACAGGGGACCTGAGACCTATATTGGATTTCTGTTACCTAAATCGATTTGTAAAGAATTCCAAATTACAGATGGTCACAGTTCAATCCATTCTACCTTTCCTACAGTAGGACAACTGGATGTGCTCAGTCAATCTTCAAGATGTGTACTATCACATCAAAATGGCCAGGCCCTCTCGAAGGTATCTACACTTCCGGCTGAAAGACAGTCATTATCAATTCAGAGCTCTCCCCTTTGGTCTTAACACAGCCCCAAGGGTGTTCACCAAATGCATGGCAGCAGTAGCTGCTCACCTGAGACTGCTCGGATTCAGAGTGTTTCAATACTTAGACGACTGGCTGCTCACCGCACCAACCAGACAGCTGCTTCTTAATGAGACAGATTATCTACTTCAGTTATCTCTTTCTCTGGGAATCTCTATCAGTTCGGAGAAATCAAAACTCCAACAAGTCCAAGTCTTGGAGTTTATAGGGGCTCATTTGGACACAGTCAATTCTCTAGCCTTTCTGCCCCAAAAAGAGTTCTCAGATTGAAGATGCATGTCAGACAGATACTTTCTCTTCCTTCTCCCCCAGCAAAACTAGTCCCTAAAGTTCTAATGTTGATGACTGCTGCAAATACTCTAATTCCCACTGCTCGCCTCCACATGAGAATTCTTCAGTGGACCCTAGCAGTTCAATGGTCCTTTTATCAGCACAACTTAAGACATCCAATAAAGCTGTCTCAGTCTTTCAGAAAGTCTCTTTGGATTCAGTCTGAGGAGATAGGTCAAGGGTGTCCACTTATCTTTCCTTCCCCTGAATGCCACGCTGACTATAGGTGCCTCCCAGTTGGGGGGCAGTACTTGGGAAGAAGGACTGTTCAAGGCACATGGTCCCCAGAAAAGACCAATTTGCATAGCAGTGTCCTAGAAATGAGAGTGGTGCTTCTAGCATTGCAGGCCTTTCAGAGCTTTCTACCTCTATGGACTATTGCAATAGAGACAGACAACATGTCGGTAGTCTGGTCGAGAAGTAATGAGTGTGTGGCAATGGGCGATCTCATCCAACTGCTTTCTTGTAGCAACACACATACCGGGGAAATCCAACATTATAGCGGACAAACTCAGCAGGACAATTCTTGTGCCTCACAAGTGGTTTCTCAACCAATCAGTGGCAAACATGATCTTTCACAAATAGTCAATCTTGCTGTGACCTTTTTGCATCTACCCTGGACAACAAATGCAGTGGGTTCTTTGCCCTTATCCCACCTCAGGGACAATCACCGAGGGATGCTTTAATCCATGTTCGGCCTTCCAGTGTTTATGCTTTTCCTCCTCTGCCTCTCATCCCCAAGTTTCTTCAGAAAGCACTTTGGCTTAAGAGCACAGTAATCCTCATTACTCCTTTCTGTCCTCATGTGCGGTCCCCTTCCTTTGTTCTTACCTCATGCATCCTCTTTGAATTCTGTATCCCAGTCTAAACCTAATATCTCATCTGTCAGTACAGATTCACCCAAACATTGTAGATCTGAAGCTGACTGCATGGTTTCTCCAATTCTAATAATGGCTAGACTTTCCAGGCTTTCCTCCTCAATTCAAAAAATCCTAGTCTCATCTCATTAACCTTCGACTAGGAAAGATTTACAAAAGTAAATGCAAAGGTTTTCTTTTTGGGCTCATCAGAGAAAGTTAGTTCTTTTCACTGCCCCACTTCCAGCTATTCTAGATTTTCTTGTCTTGATATTTCAAGGGGGGGGGCAAGTTTTTCCACTTTTAAAGTTGTTAGCAACCATCTCCAACTTTAACATTATAGATAATGCTTCCCCTTTAGCATCATCTAAATTATGCAAAAGCTTTTCTTAAGGGTACATTTCTACTTGGACCTCCCATAAAGGACCCTACTCCATGAGCCCTTACCATGGTTTCGCAAACTTAAGTACATTCTCCCTTTAAACCATCAGCTAAAGTAGATCTCAAGTTTCTTTCTTGGAAAAATGTCTTTCTGGTAGCTATTACTTCTGCAAGACAAGTATCTGAACGCCAAGTACTATCTTCCAAACCACTGTATCTGATCTTTAATAAAGACAGAGTTAATTTACACACAAATCGTTCCTGTTTACCAAAAGTTGCCTTTGATTCCCATATCAATCAAGTGATCAACTTGCCAGTTTTCTTCCCCAGATTTGAAAATAAAGGAGAATATACCCTTCATCTTTTAGACATGCATAAACATAATTTTTACCTTCTCAGGACCAAGGAGTTTCATATGTCTGATCAGTTATTTGTCTGCTTCACTAATAATTGGGAAAATCAGTTTTTAAAACCACACTGACTAAATATATAACAGATTGTATCTCCTGTGTTTATTCTTTGAGAGGCATTACTTTACTAAGACAGTCAAATGCACATTCAGCCAAGTCAGTGTCAACATCAGCTGCATTTTGGGCTAGAGCTTTATTTGATGATGATTGTGCAGCTGTCACATGGTTTAATTGCCATACTTTCATTACTCCTTGAAAATTGGACATCATCTCCAGAAACGGAGCTGCTTTTGGTTCTGCAGTTCTCCGGAACATCCTTCCATGACAATCACCCAAGGTTACTGTAGCTGGGGACTCTATCACATGTTGAGGAATGAATGAAAATGACATTGGATTAAAAAAGTTGTGTACTCACCATAACATTCCATCTGTGTTGTCCATTTTCATTCTTCCTCAACTTCCCCTCCCCTCCTTCCTGTCCATGTTTTTGGGAGAGATGTAACAGAATTGTCATAGGAACCATAGTTCCTGTTTGAGCTCCTGATCTTTCAGCTACCACTTTTCTGTCATAGCACTGTTTTATTTATGGTTATAATACATATAATAGCAAACTTGATCTGAGGTATTGCAGTGGTCAGGGATAATATGGGTAAGGGAGGAGCTCAAGAGTCAGATCCTAGAATCTATAGAAGATGGCCAAGTCAAATCTGAACCAACATGTTGAGGAAGAATGAAAATGGACAATACAGATGGAACATTATGGTGAGTACATAACTTTTTTCAAAAGTCTCAAGGGTTTTTTCCTGAAATCTCTGGAGATAGAACCCCAAGAGTGGAGGAACTGTAATGGTGGACATGCCTTCCAGGCTAGAGGTGGTTCACAGATTCAAGGTTTCCAGGGACCATTCCATGAGAGGCCTTACTATCACTCCTGAATAGTTGCCCAACTGCCGCACACTGGAGGCAGTCGGGGGCACTTAACTCTGCACCCTAAGGCCTGGAGATCCATTACCTAAGACACATGAGTCCAGAAGATCATTACCAGAGGCTATTCAATCCACTTTCTTGGTCATCCCCCACCATCAAGAAAGGAAAGTAGCTCCTCTAGAAATAAAAAGCTGCTAGAAAAGCAAGCCTTCCAGGATTTCCCTCCACACAAGCACTGAATACGGAAAATGTTTTTTATGCCAAAAAAGTGTGAGGAAAGAACCCATGGAGCAGGCAACTGACTGTCCCTAATGCAGGAGTGTGCGTTATCATAGTTATGACAAAGGGTCAGGGGGACAGCTATACAAATCAGAGTTGAGAACTCTGAAGGATTGTATATAGTTATGGGGTGTTTAGGGGAAGGTGGCAAGAGAGAGAGGGGAAAGGAGAGTAAATGGAGTAGGGAAAGGAAATATCAACTTCAGAGAAAAGAATAAAAATATGGATGGGGAAGTACTCTTCAGCATAAAATCATGGAATGTGATTGGCCTGTTTTGCAGAGTTAAGAGAGAGAGATTTTTTTGGACACTTGAAAATAAAAGCCCTGATTTTTGCAAGGGAATCCCCTCACAATAGAAGAGCACAAGAAGCTATGAGCGGAGGATAGAAGTTGGTAGCTAGCATTTCATGGGGTACAAGTAATGAGAGGGACTACATTATTATTAAAGATGATTTGGCCATTTGATTTGGAGGGAAGGTTAGAAGTTAAAAAAAAAAAAAAAAAAAGATTTATAGGGGTTAAAAGGACTGTGGAAGGAAGCAAATACTTAATAGGCGAGGGTGTATAACCAACCAAAATAATTGATAAAGGTGTTGAGAGGAATATTAATGTTGATGGTAAGATTCCAAGAAAGATACGCATGTGTATAGGGGACCGGAATAAAATGGCAAGTATGGGTAGAGGTTGTCAGAGGTCCAAGAGCTAGAAGATCAACTAAAAAGGAAATATTTCTAAGGAGCTATATGAGAAAGATGGGCCCGATAGATTTGTGGGAAAATAGGAGGAACGGCAGATGGTAGAAAGGTTTATGCATTATTCTGGCAGATATAATTGTAGGTCACAGAGGGTATACAAAAGGGAGCAGCAGGAAATAGTGAACCAGATGAACATACAGCCATGCACTCTAACAGATCATGCCACAATAGGCCTACAGTTTAAAGGGGTAAACTTAGAAAGGCACTGTCTGATATCTGCTTATATCTTAGAGGCAGAACAGGAGAGGTGGTGTGTGACTGCTTCTTAAAAAAGTGTTAGGAGAAGGCAAGAATGAGTCTGGGGAAAGCTGAAAGAAGCAGTAGCTGCTCAGGCAGGAAATGCAAGCATACTTAAGAGTAGCAGCAGAGGTGTAGAGTGACTGACTAGAAAAACATGATGGAAAGTTTAGAAAATGTACAAAGTGAGAACAGGTAAGATGATCACAGTAGGAAGGAGAGAGAAAGGGAGTTGAAACAGATTATAAAAGTGGGAGGATGAAAGAATCTGGGAGAAAAAACTGGCAGTAGAAAGGTTATATTTTAATACAAACCTATAGCAACTAAATCATTGGTAGTAAGGCTGAGACAACATGAAAAAGGGGAATTTATAAGATATGCTTCAAAGAGGAGAGAGAACAGGTCAGATATTGCGAGGATTTAGGAGGCATTATCAGTTGGTATATACAGAGAAGGACTCACAAACAAGACGGGGGGGGGACAGACTGGATTCCCAGAACTAAATAACTGGGTGAGGAGGACAAGAGTGTGTTTAATATGGCCTATTTCTACAGATGAGATGTGTGGAACATGGGATAGAGTGGCCAAAGGGAAATCCCCTAGAAGTGGCGGGCTGCCTATTATGGAGTATGGGAGCAATTAAGAAGGGGATAGAAAGATGGGTCTTACTGTTTAATTGGATTACAAAAGATGAATCTCCACCAGAATCATGGGAGACAGGCTGTAATTACTGAGACATAAATAGGGCAAGGTCCCCCTTTATCCTATTTTGCATAGCCCAGTCTCCATCCTAAATCATGATTATAAGTTTCATGCAAATAATTTGGGACCATATTGTCAACATTAATGCTTAAGGGACCAAACAAGGTTTGTGGGAGGATGTAACATGGCATACAACTTGATAAGAATGTTACTGTTGATGCAGGGTGCTCAAGACAGTGGGAAAGAGGTAGCATTGATCTCATTGAATGCAGAAAAAGTGTTCAATATGATGGGATGGATGTACCTAGTTAGGACAGTAGGAAAGTGGGGGCTTTCTAAGAGAATGGATAGAGATGTTGAAGAAATTAAATAAGGATGCATAAGCAAAAGTGGACATAAGGGCTAGATTACCATTAAAATAAACATTGAAAGAGGAACAAGATAAAAGGTGTCTATTGTTGCTCCTACTTTTTGTGATATAGATAGAGCCATTGGCTGAGACAATATAGATTGAGGGAGGCAGGAGAAGAACATTTTCCTGTATGCATATTATGTGCTTTTCATTTTGATGCAATTGGAAGACGTATGGAAATGTCATGAGAGAAAGTGTAAACTTTTGGGTGTAGATCAGGATATAAAATATACCAAAGAAAAACTCACATGATGGTAATGAATAAAACTGAAGAAAGCGGAAGTTAAAATTAGTGAGAAAAGACATGGAAGAAGGAGATAAAATATATAGGTATTTGGTTGGGAGATGCAGTGAGACAGTTCAAGAAAGTACATGTAATAGAATATTTGAGATGGTTAAGAACCAGGTAACTGGAATGGGAAGACAAAATTAGGTATAGATCAAAGAATATAGGTAATGCAAATGTTTCTATTCCTGCAGTTTATCTATGCAGGGCAGGCCTTCTGGGAGTAGACATGTTGTGTTAAGTAAAACAGCTATGCAGAGACTGCCTCGGATGGACAGAGACCAAGAGTAGAAAGTGAAACTGTCACAGAGTTGGAGGAAATGGGAGATGGGAGTCCCCATCCTAAATATAGCACCGCAGGCTTTTATGATAAAAAAAAATACATGCACACACACACACACACACACACACACACATATATATGGTTAACCTTTCCAGATACAGTTTTGATAGTGGTGAATTACAGCTATTAAACAAGGGTTTGGGATATGTGCCTTCCTTTTTTGTCTCCTATTTTGATGTTATTAATGATTTAAAGTCTTTTTCCAGGTGTCTTAATCTCAAATATTTTTTTGCTCATCAAGGTCAAGGTCAAGATCAGCGAGATGTTGTTGAAAGTGGTTTTTATTTTAAAAAATCTGAATTTCAACCCCCATACAGTGGGATAGTGAAAACGTTTGAAAATTTAGTCATGAAAGATTTACATTTAAACAAAACTAAGATATTTACACATCATACTAATAACCTGACCGAAGCAGAATATAAAGCATTACATGCTTTAGTTGAGACACATGACATCATAATAGTAGGAGCGGACAAGGGAGAATATATTCAAGAGGCCCTAAAACAGTTAAATGAGTCCATCTCATATATAAAGTTACCCATAGATCCTACTCTTGATTTTAAACATACTATAGATAGTTTTTTATCAAGAGCAGTGAAGAGAGGTTTAATAGATATTAAATTACAGGAACAGTTGACAGTTGGGGCACCGAAACATCAATATTTCTACCTTGTCCCAAAAATACACAAATCCTTAGTTAAGCCACCTGGTAGACCAATAGTGGCTGGAAGAGGTTCGCTGACAAGAACCACTGTCAGAATACCTGGAATTTAAGTTAAAACCCTTGTTGACATTACTAAGGGCGCGTATACAAGATACCACACAATTTTTGAACCTTATGAATGAGCTGCAGGTTTCGACTGACACACATTTAGGCACTCTTGATGTGCAGTCTTTATATACCAGCATCCCTCATCAAGGGGGTATTAAAGCTATACACTACTGGATGTTACAGGCAGGTACATATGCTAAGGCAGAGATAGATTTCATTATCAATATTTTACAGATAGTTTTGGAACATAATGTTTTCCAATTTGAAAATCAGTGGTATCTGCAGAGTAAGGGAACAGCAATGGGGGCTACTTTTGCCCCAACCTATGCTGATCTGTTTATGGGGTTTTTCGAGGTGGAATACATATATAATGAACATTTTCCTTTTAAAAGAGAATTGGTAATGTGGCGTAGATATTTGGATGACTGCTGGGTAGTATGGCACGGAACATCATCAAAATGGCAAATGTTAGTGGAATATTTGAATAATAATATATTTGGCATTAAATTTACTGGAGTAATAAATCTATTTACGGTAGATTTTTTAGATGTACATGTCACTAAACTTTTGGACGGTACTATTAAAACAACATTACATAGAAAGCCTTTTTCAAAAAATTCCTTGTTGCATGCAAATAGTTGCCATCCCCCACATGTCATCCGAAATATACCCAAAGCCCAATTTCAACGGATCAGACGCATATGTTCTACACAAGAAGAATTTGACACACAAACAGGAATATTAAAACAAAGGTTTCTTGATAGAGGCTATCATAGAGCCATAGTGGAACAGGCATATACAGAGGGTAACCAACTAAATAGATCTCAGACTCTACAATATAAAAACCGCAATGTTCAAGTTAAACATCAGGGAGTAAGGTTCATTACCACATATGGAAGCAATACTTTTAGAATAAAAGAGATCATGTCTAAGTATTGGTATTTACTTGGTAATGATCCATTCTTTTCAAAAGTGGTAAAACAACATTGTGAGTTTGGATATAGACGAGGAAAAACAATTGGACAATATTTTTCGGGTTTTAAAAAACAAATCACTAAGATAGAGCATAGATCACTAGGCAGGGCAGGTAGCACTTTTTGTGGAAACTGTAAGTACTGTAAAATAGTGTCAAAAACTTCTTCCTTTACGTCGGTAAATACAAATAAAGTGTATGAGATCAGATATCACATCAAATGTACTAGTACCTGGGTAGTTTATATGGCAGTCTGCAAATGTGGAGCATTCTACATAGGGCAGACTTCTTGTAGTTTTAAACAGAGGATTGCACTGCACATCAGTGATATAAAGTGTAAGCGTGCACGAAGTGCACTATACAAACATACGTTAAGTCATCCTGCATCTCATTTCATATTTGTGGGTATCGATAAAGTAAACATGTACGAAAATAATGAATCTTTAGCTCATCAATCATTAACGAAAAAGGAACGAAGATGGATAATCAATTTGGGTGCCCTTTTTAAACCAGGTCTGAATGACCATTGGTAAGGGTTCGAGATAATTTAATTTAACCAGAGTATTACATTTAGGTTAGTTGTTAAAATATCAGAACATTCACATTAATTTTAAGATGCATAATGAAATAGCTAGATTTAGGTATATATATACACAAGTATTGATATGTATACATACATGAGTACCCATGTGTGTATATATTTGGTTATAAGTTTGGATAGGGTAGTGGTATTCACAGGAATAGGCAGAACATTTGGAGGTCTTAAATATAGTGGAGTCAAGTTTAAGGTTAACCATACATATGTCAAGCAGTATTATACTTAGTAAGTCAGGTATTATTGTCCTAATAGGAGTAAATCTTCATTTAAGAGATGTACACTGATAAAGTGAATTGCTATATATTTATTTTTTTGTCAGTATAAAATATTAGACTGCATTGATTTTACATATGTATGTGGTTGTATTAATGGGGATTTTTCCCTTTAAAAAGGTGGCTCAGTACTATATAAATGTACGTAATGGCGTATTCCGCCACTCACTGATGACGCTCTGTTGAGCGAAACCGGTCTGGAGGGGATTGTGTTCACAATAAAGTCTGCGTAATTCACCAAGCTGCCTATGTCTCTTGAATAAGTGCTGGAAAGTTTTTGGGACTGTATATATATATATATATATATATATATATATATATATATATATATTAATTAGTGAGACTAGTTGATTTTTAAACATGCCACAGACTAGAAAGACATGATTAAGGAGAGAGGAAGGCATTAGTGGATGTTATAATGGAACCCCCACAGAGAGGATTGAGTCTACCATGGACCAAAGACGCTCAGCGGCTGATTAATGTACGATGGCAAACTGTGGATTTAAAGTATTGAGAGTAAAAGTATGACATCAATAAGGAGTTTAACACTGGACAGAGGCAGGAAGTACGGCAGCTAGGAGACTGCTGAAGGAAGCAGGATAGGGTGACACTTTGGCTTCAAATCATAGTAGGAGAGAGAATCAAGATGTGGGAGGAGGAAAAAAAGCATTCTAGCTGGAAGGCAGTGTGAAGTGGGAATACCAAGGAGTGAAATTACAATGGAAGAGGATTGAAAAGAATAAGTGGAGCAAAATGAAGCACACGAAGGAGATAGATATTAGACCTTGTTAAGGGAAGACAAGAAGAAGACTGGTGAGAGTTGAGAAAAGATGGCTGACACATGAAGGAAGAGAAAGTACAGAAGGGAAGAGGAAAGGATGGGGGAAGAGACTACAACAGACAATAGAAAAAGAGTTGGAACTTCCAAGATAGCTGCATACTGTCTCCCAGTGTGATTCAGAGATGGCTTCCAGTAATTTTGGGGAAAGAATAAATCAAATGTACTCAGAGGGGATTAAAATAAATGAAAAACTGAAGGAATATATCAATTCAAACAACAAAAGGCTGGAAAAAATAGAAGAAGCTTTAATTAGCCATTCAGATGAACTGATAAAACTGAAAAAAATCAGAGTTTGACATGAAAAGGCTGGCTATGAGGTTTCTCAAGAAGAGCTGTTTAAAAAAAATATAAGATAAGATGGAGCATGCAGAGAAAACCTGACATCTTCTGCTGTACCATCGAAACTGGAAGGAAAAGACTATTAATTTTATGAAAGCAACTGGACTGGTATTCACAGCAGAATTTAATTGAAAGGGCACATTGCGTGTATGCTCCAAACCTGGCCATGAGAAAGTAGCCAAGACCTATATTAGTAAAGATGTGGTCCTGTCAGCATAGAATGAGTTGATCCTGACAAAATTGTGACAGAAGGACAAAGTATTAAAAATTGGAGAGAGTGTGTTTGTAGAAAATTATTAATTGTCTCTTGACATTCCCTGATTGTTGGAATAAATTTGCTTCCCTTCTGCCTGGAGCGTCAAAGTCATTTTTTTGATGTAGAACAGGCTAAGGAGGAAATAAAAAAGTTTATTCAGCAAAAAGTGAAATCAGCAAGAAGAAAGGGACTCTGCTTCTCATTCTTCTGACTGTAAGGTTCATAGAGACAGACGTTGCCAGTGAAACCTTTTCCAATGTTCTAAAGTAAAATGGTTGAGAGAGAGAAAAAAATACCATGGACTTAAACCAGAGTCTGATGTGAACAGGAAGACCACCAGCAACTATGAAATTAGTGAATAACTGGAAGACTATAAACCATCTTATCATGCTTGTGAAATATGGCTTTGCATGAAAAAGTGGCTAAAAATCATGGAATTTCATTGACTGTGTTACAGTTGTGGGTGGACTGTATCATTCGTGTTTAGAAGCATGCTAAAAGGGGAAAACTAACTATAAGAAATAATTTCTGTTTTTATTAGTATTTGGTATAAAACATTTCATAAGTGCATGTTATATACAATAAAACAGTTTTGTGTAGGCAGGGGTATTTTAAATGTGATGGAGTCTTTTCATTAACTGTTAAAGATATTAAAGTAAACAAGTACTTATTTTGTTTGTAAGAAATGTACGTTTTACAGTATAATGAGAAAAAAGGCTCAACAAAAGCAACTTTAATGTTCATTTGCTGTGATCTTGGGCTGCTGGGATGTGGGGTAGGGTATAAAAGTGCACTTCTTTTAGAATTAGGACATTTTCTCTTTATTTTACAAGTAAACAAGTACTTATTTTATTTGTAAGAAATGTACGTTTTACAGTATAATGAGAAAAAAGGCTCAACAAAAGTAAGTTTAATGTTCATTTGCTGTGATCTTGGGCTGCTGGGATGTGGGGTAGGGTATAAAAGTGCACTTATTTTAGAATTAGGACATTTTCTCTTTATTTTACAAGGCTGAATGTCTAGATTACTACCTTTAGCTTAAGCTATAAACAGGAGATGTGAAAGTGTTCAATCTCGCCGTTTGTTCTTGCACACGGGTTCGGAGCCGATCCTCGGCTCCGAGTCAGCCGCATCGCAAAGCTCTGCATCTTAGAGAAACTTGAGACCAGACTATATCCCATAATCCTCCCTGCTATTCCTCAGATCTAGTTTGCCTCTGCAATAGATCGGTCGAGGAGAGCTCGGGCCAGAGAATTATTTAGTTTATCGATTCAGATAAGCAATTTTTTTTTGGAAAAACTTTAACTCTAACCTTAGATAGATAGTGTAGAGAGTGTGTGTGTGTTTTTTGATATATATCCTATATATATATATATATATATATATATATATATATATATATATATATATTAGATACATAGGTTTTGGGCTTCGGCCTACTTGTTTTCTGTCAGAACTCTGACTTTGTTCTACTAGTGTGTTTATTATAGGCTTGTAGTATACTGCTTATTATTATATATAGTTATTGTTGGCTAGTTTTCTATCCATAGTATTTTATCACTGTTTTAGTGTTTTGACTTGACTGTACCATGTCGGAGAAAGCCAAATCCGGCTTTAAGAGGTGTCAGTGTGGACAGAAAATGTCCATCACTGACCATCACTGCCTTGGCCCTCTCCATTTGCAAGAGGATTGCTCCATCTGCCATTCCTTTAGCAGGAGGGTCATGACAGAGAGGCGCAGGAAGCTTATTGACAGGGGTTTACTTAAGCCTGACTTCCAGGAGGCCTTGGAGAAGTCCGACCAGGCTTTTAAGTCTTCGAAGGGGTCGAAGATGTCTGAGCCCATGTCATCGGCTCCGAGCTCATCTTCCAAGATTCGTTCGCCGGTTCTACAGACCTCGGGGCCGAGCATCGAACGGTTATCTTTCACCGAGCCCCAGGTCTTGGAACCGGTGTCGGAGCTGGCCTCCACCATCGATTCTTCAGTCGGTGCCGTCTTCGGCCCCTTCGACCCAGTCTTCCAAACCATTATCTGATACTGATGTGGATCGTGTCGTGCAGAAACTAATGGAAAACACGGCCCTATCCAAGCTGATTGTGGTTTCGTCCCAGTTGGTGTCAAAACTAGAAGGCCTCCCCGTGTCTCCAACAGGTCCTCCTTCGAGACTCATCCAGTCTTCGGAGCCGGGAGAGGACGAACCAATGATAGTGGAGCCCTCGTGCCGAACCCGTCCATTGCACGATCGGCACCATTGACTTTGACTCCTTTGGAGCCCGTAGGGGAGTCGCGGAGCCGACGATCTCTCCTTGGTTCCGAGACCGAGAGTCGTACCGATTTTTCGGTGCCGACTCTCCCTCTCCCTCTCGGGGCCTCGGCGCAGATTGGTTCGGCTCCGTCCTCTGGGTCGGAGCCCACGGTTCCGGTGTCGGGGATGCTTCCGCGTTCTTCAGAACTGGAGGAGTCCTCGGCCCGGGGCTCAGGGGGCTTTCGACCTTATGAGGAAGGTATTGTCTGCACAGACAACTACTTCATTGGAGGCGTTTTCTCCTTCCCCTAAAGGGCCGCTTTCTGTTTCTGCTCCCATGATTCACCCTAAGCGTAGAGCCCCATTGCCTCAGCCAGCCCCAGAGGGTGCTCCCTGTTCCTCGGAGGCCTCACCAGAAGCCCCCTCTGATGAGGTTCCAAGGAAGAGATTGTGCAAGAGGAGGCACATTGATTCCCCACAGGAATCTCTAACATCTGACACCGATTTGGATGAGGCAGAGGGGTCCCCACGGTCCCCCTCTGAGGTTGTGTCATTTGCAGACATCCTGGAGATCTAGAAACAGATCGTGATTGGCAGTCCCTAGCCCCCACTGAGGACGAGTCGGTGTTGCTGAAGGCTTTTGGGGCTCAACCTTCTACCTCCTGGGTGACCCCGCCCTTCGATGAATTGATGGACTTGATTGCTCGAAGGGCGTGGGAAACACCGGACACCGTGGAACCGGTCCCCCGAAAACCGAACAAATTTATTATTGCCCCCCAAGATAAGGCCCATCTCACTAAAGTAGTTCGGTCGACGCTATGGTGGTGGCGGCGGCGGCAGCCACGAAGAAGGAAATGTCTGAGTCTTCCTCTTCTGTTCATCCTCCTAATAAGGATTCTAGGACTATGGACAGATACGGGAAGCGTGTTTTTAGTTCAGCGACTTTTTCCATGCGTTCGCTAAACTATTTGACACATTTTACATGTTTACAGAGGGATCTCATTAAGAAACTGGGAGATACCCTCCAGGGTAACACAGATGCTGCTGTCTCAGATAAGGTGACAGCACAACTTAACACCCTTCAATAGCAAACTCATCCATGAGGCTCATCTCATATGCGGCCGAAGGATCGAGTAGAGCTGCAGCTTCAGCGATTGCTCTCCGTAGACAATCCTGGATGCGGCTGTGCTCCGTTGCGGAAGCCTTCAAGTCTTCCTTTGCCAACGCCCCCTTTGATGGTGCCACATTCTTTGGGCCCAAAGTAAAGGAGACTCTAACTCGGTATGAGCAAGAGGGGAAGACCCTGTTTGCTGTTGGGGTCCGTTTTTCCACTCCAACTAGACCGTACCCCAAAGGACAATGAGACGGAAAAATGTGGTTCCATAAGACTCAGGGATCATTCCAAGCCACACAGGGTGATGCCCCCTCCAGAGGCAGAGGAGAGGGAAGAAATGGAAGACGCCGCCCTGGCAGCAGAGGGGGTCCGCAAAATCAGGGCGACAGGGATACAGTCTCTGGGAAGCCCTTCCAGCAGTCCTGAATGGAGGCCCGACTGTCCTACTCTGGAGGCAGTCGGGGGTCGCTTGGCTTTATACCCACAGGCCTGGGTAAATCTTACCTCAGATTCTTGGGTAAAAAGCATAGTAACCAGAGGATACATAATTCCCTTTACTTCCGCCCCACCTCAACAAAAGAGATTTCCAGATGTGCCACCCCATCTGCGAGATCCAACAGCTGTAGAAATTTCAAAGCTGCTCGCAAAAAGAGTCATCCAGCCAGTCCCAGCGGACCAAAGAGGATCCGGAACTTACTCAAGGTTCTTTAGTTCCAAAGAAGACAGGGGACTGGAGACCGATTTTGGATCTCAGCAATCTCAACACCTTCGTAAGGAAGGAGAAGTTCCGGATGGTCACGCTACAGTCGCTCCTTCCCTTCTTACAGAAGGACGGTTGGATGTGCTCGATAGATCTCAAGGACACGTACTACCACATCAAAATGGCCAGGCCGTCCAGAGATCACCTGAGCTTCCGGCTGGGAGCCAGTCATTTTCAATTTCGAGCTCTGCCCTTTGGACTCACCTCAGCCCCCAGGGTATTCACCAAATGCATGGCAGTAGTGGCGTCTCACTTGAGACGACAAGGATTCCGAGTGTTTCCGTATTTGGATGACTGGCTCCTCACCGCCACCACCAAGCATCGTCTTGAACAAGCCAGAGACTACACAGTTGACCTTTGTTCCCACTTAGGAATTTCAATCAATTTCAAAAAATCTGCCTTATCGCCCTCACAGCATATCTCATTCATCGGAGCAGACCTAGATGCACGGTTAACACTGTTAAAGCTTCCTCCACTAAGGGCGTCAGCCCTCAAAGAACAGGTTCTTCTTCTTCAGAACAGGAAAGCCCCAGCCAAGCTAGTGTTAAAGGTTCTGGGACTAATGGCAGCGTCTCTGATCGCAGTTCCCATGGGGAGATTGCACATGAGGGTACTCCAATGGCTGCTTTTCGCACAATGATCGTTCCAGCAGCTACCCTTGTCGCACGAGATACTAATAACAAACTCTTGCAAACGAGATCTTTCATGGTGGGTAAACAGTCAGGATCTCACAATGGGTCGCCCGTTTGTCCTACCCAACTCGACGGCCACAATAACCACGGATGCTTCTCTGATAGGGTGGGGGGGACTTTTTCAGGGAAGAACAGTCCAAGGGGAATGGTCCAACATGGAGTACAACCTGCACATAAATGTTCTGGAGTTGACGGCGGTGTTCCTAGCGTTGCAACACTTCCAAGCTCTCTTACCTCTGGGAACAGTGGCAGTTCAGACGGACAACATGTCTGTGGTCTGGTACATAAACAAGCAAGGGGGAACCAGGTCTTACCCACTATGCAGAGAGGCCATGAGAATTTGGCAATGGGCAGAGTCCACGGGTCGCTTTCTAGTGGCAACGCACATCCCGGGGTCATCCAACGTCATTGCGGACAGGTTGAGCAGAGCCATCCTGTTACCTCACGAGTGGTCCCTCAATCCACAGGTGGCGGAAAGGATCTTCCGCAGATGGGGCCAGCCTTGCTGTGATCTGTTTGCATCCCCGTTGAATGCCAAATGCAGAAGCTACTTTGCCCTTCTACCCCCTCCGGGGGATGTTCCCAGGGTCGCACTGGTGCACGATTGGCCCCCGGGTCTTCTGTATGCATTCCCTCCTACCCCGTTGATTCCCAAATTTCTACAGAAAGCCAGGAACCTGGAAAGGACGATAATACTCATAACGCCATTCTGGCTTCAGCAGATATGGTTCGCCTTTCTTCGAGCCCATCAAAGGGAGGAACCTTGGATTCTGGACCCAGTGCCAGATCTATTGACTCATTCGTCGGGAGTTCATCACCCATCTCTTCAATCCCTCAAACTGACAGCTTGGCTGCTCCGCTTACCTGTTTAGCCAGGACAGATCTTCTTTCTCCGGCAGTTCAACACATTCTGGTTGCCTCTCATAAAGCCTCCACCAGAAAGCTTTACAGGAGCAAATGGAAACGCTTCGTATGTTGGGCGTCAAGCCAACACATAGATCCCTTGGTAGCTCCACTACACAAAGTTCTGAAATTCTTATCAATTCTCTTTCACGAAGGAGCCTCTACTTCCACCTTAAGAGTACAGTTGGCGGCTATATCTAACTTTCATATTGGTGAGGGGGGCTCTTCTATTATGTCTCACAGGCTTTGCAAGGCTTTTATGAAAGGAACCTTCCACCTTCGTCCACCCATTCGGGAGCCCTTTTTCCCATGGAATTTGAACTTGTTATTGTTGCAACTGATGTTACCACCCTTCGAACCGGCTTCATCCTGCCTCCTAAAGTTCTTATCCTAAAGTTCTTATCGTGGAAGACACTATTTCTTGTGGCTGTCACTTCAGCTCGAAGAGTATCAGAGCTACAAGCATTATCAGTCAGGCCACCATACTTGATCTTCCACCCAGATAGAGTCTCCTTGCGCACAAACCCGTCATTCCTCCCCAAGGTATGTTCTGTCCTAAATATCAACCAATCCATAGAGCTCCCCACGTTTTTCAAGAATCATACAAACAAATTGGAGTATATGCTGAACAAGTTGGATGTTCATAGGCAGCTAAGATTTTACCTGGACAGGACTAAAGATCACAGAAAGTCAGATCAGCTGTTTGTTTCGTTTCCAGACAACAAAAAGGGTATGGCAGTCATGAAACGTACCTTATCTAAATGGCTTTCCGATTGTATAGAATTTGTGTACTCTATTTCGAATCAGTCATTACCTTTCAAGCCTAAGGCTCATTCTACCAGGTCCGTTTCCACTTCCTTGGCTCATGCAGCTCGCTTACCTTTGGACACGATTTGTGCAGCAGCTACCTGGGCTAAACCTCATACATTTATCACTCATTATAAGGTTGACACGGCCTCCAAGGACAGGACATCCTTTGTTTCCACTGTGCTCAGGAACGTTCTTTCATGAGTCGCCCAGGGTGACGGAGCTAGGGACGCTACCCATGTGTAAGAACAAACGGCGAGATTGAACACTTTCACATAAACAAGTTATGTACTTACCATAACGTTCCATGTGAGGTGTTCATCTCGCCTTTGTTCTTACATTCCCCCCCCCTCACATGTTATGGAAGAACAGGTAAGACTAGAGTCTGGTCGGGATTTTCTTACCCCTTTCTAGGGTTCATTGGTCTGTGTCCTCATTAGGATATAGTTCTCACCGCCCATAGGCATTACTTATTATAGTCAGAGGATGTTCATGGATAACCGTGTGAATGTTTAGGTCTTGCACCAAGGTGATGATTAGCGGTCTGGTTTCTCGCAAACTAGATCTGAGGAATAGCAGGGAGGATTATGGGATATAGTCTGGTCTCGAGCTTCTCTAAGATGCAGAGCTTTGCGATGCGGCCGACTCGGCTCCGAACCCGTGTGTAAGAACAAAGGCGAGATGAACACCTCACATGGAACGTTATGGTAAGTACATAACTTCTTTTTTTTGTAAGCATGTGGGCTTTAAAAATAAGACAAAATGATGACACCCATGAAACCGCTAAGCTTCTTACAACTGTAAATATATTTGCTTGCTTGTTTTCCTTGGGCAAATGTTCAGTGGAGTTGAGATGCCTGCAGCTGAGGGCAGCTGTGCATTCTTTTCTGAGTGAAATTTGCAAAAACTCCTTGCTAAGTACTTTTCCATGAAGATATGCTGTCTGCAGGTTTAAGCAGTTAATCTTGAGAATTCTTTACTGAGGGAAATGCAAAATTTAAAGGTACAATGGCAAGCAGTTTAGTGAAAATAAGTTTAAAATTATGGGAAGTGAATAAGATGCAACAACCTCCATAGCAGTCATTAAAATTTTAATGCAGTTAATAGACCAGTGTACAATTTAGTTTTATTAAAGATAACTAGTGCACTTTTTCTGAGGGTTAAAAGTTAATGTTTTCTGAAAGCATACAAGCTGTTTTTCATATCTGGGAAGGAAAGAGAAATTAGAGAACAAACAGCAGTCAGTGTAAGTGGGAGCAAAGGCTGTCGCATGTGCTTAGGCGTGAGTAACCTTAACTTTAGGGTTAGATAATTCCTATAGGTGCAGCCATCAATTTAGTGAAATTGTTCCCTTCTGGAGAGTTAAACTTTGTGATTTGAGGATGTACACAGTTTTTGTGCTTGTTCCAAGTTAATAGAGGATGGGGTGTTTCATGTTTAGTTTTTTGTTTGAGAGTTTTCATTAAAACAAAGTCTTGAAAAGTGTGATATAGGTTCAACTGGAGATTAGAAGAAACAACTGTATAAAGGATCAGCCTGCCAAACAGTATAGGCATATAACACAGAAGCTGGAAATACACATTCAAAAGTATCATGTATAGTAGGTGGGAACAATAGCTTTTTATCATGATGGCTATGCTGTCCATATAATCCCGGAACATGAATGGCCTTACAGGGGAAGATAAAAGGAAAAGAGTATTGAATTATATTAAGAAATGCAGAGTACAAATAGCAATGCTACAAGAGACACATCTGGACAGAAATGAGCATGTGAATTTGACAGAGGATTTCAGAATGAATATTCAGCAGAATATCAGGAACAGAAGAAAGGGAGCTTAAGTCTACTAATTGCTAGAGGGACTCCAGTAGTAATAGAAGAGGAGAGAAAAAAAAGACAAAAATGTTAGATTTGTGGTAGTAAGGGGCTATGGGTAAGGGAGAAGGATTACAATGGCTTTTATGTATATCCCACCAAAAACTTCTATTATGGAGCTTAAGAAAATTTTGGGAGAAATTAGCTTTCAACACAGAATATAATACATAGGTCAGGATTGGAATTTGATTTGTAATAGTGAAAGATGTATCAGGGGAACTGTGAAGGGAAACTATAACAAAAGAGGGTAGATTTCTAAAAAAAATTATGAACATATTTGGTATGGAGGATAATGACTTTAGTAGTAGGAACTCTTAACAGAATGTACATATTATTCTCCAAGGTACAATAACTGGGTTAGGCTAGATAGAAATATTTCGCAGGAACATGTGCATAGAAATATTTCGCAGGAACATGTGCATTTAATTGAAATCTTTGACACACATCAGTAACTATTTCTGATCAACGACAAATAAAAGCTAAGATAAAAATGCTGAGTAATGAAGTAAAACTAAGACACTGCTACTTTGCCACCTACCTATTAAAAAGACAAGAATTTAAGAATTGATGGCGGAAATTATTTGGTTACTAGGGAAGATATCTTCAGAAGCTGTAGCTAGTGACTAGGATAAAATAAAAATGGAGTGTAAAATTAAGGTCAAAATAAAAATGAAAGACGGTTAAGAAGTAATAGAAATTACTTAAAAGGGCTGACAAATATTAAAGTTTTGCAAAATAAGGGGACTCCCACAGAACAATAGCAGGAGCAAATATAGAGCGCTAAAGAGAAATTAAGGGAGTATCTGGATAATATGCATGAGTTTAGAAAGATTGCAGTTAAGCAACTATTTTTAATCATTTCAGAGCACAAAAGCATTTAGCACAAAAACTTAGGCTAGAGAACGTGAAAGAGTTGTTGCCAAACTTGGGGGAAACTCTAGCAAGAAAAATAACCAGAGATCCTGTAAAGATTTTAGAGATATTCCGGAAATTGTATGAAAATTTGTATAAGACAGTAATGTGGAAATCAAGAAAGAGTACACATGGAAATATTTATGGATGACTTAATTATGCCAAGGTTACAGGCAGATGAGGCTTAACAACTAACAATTAAGATAAAAGGCAATGAGATAAAAACAGTGATGTGTAATCAGTCTTCAGAAATGTCTCCAGGAGCAGATGGTGTTCCTGCGGCAGTTTGGAGAAGAGGAGGGAAGAAAGTGATGAAGATCTGCAAGATTTTGTTTAATAATATTTTGAAAGGAGGGGAAGCACCAGCATCTTGGAAGAAAGCTAGGCTGGCTCTGTTACCTAAAATTGGCAAAGACCCTTTAGACCTAGCTTCATATAGACCCATTTAAATTTTAAACCACAATTTAAAAAGTTTTACACTAGCTAAAAGCATGGCAAAGCTGTTGCCAAAATTGATAGATATGGATCACTTGTGGTTTTGTGGAGTAAGAGAAATATTTTGCCAGTAGGGATGACTGCAGGTAGGGTACAGAAAATAGGCAAGAGGGGGCTTGGATTTACTGGAGAAACTTGGCATAAGAACCAAGATAGTGGGAACAAATAACTATAGTAGGAAAGGTAATAGAGTGAGGTGAGGCCAAGAAGACATTTGGATTGCAGGCTTTAGAGACTACCTTACCTACCAGGGCTTGATCTTAGAATACAGGCAGAGAGAAAGGGATAGGGGAATTTTAAATGAAAGATGTACTCTGGCAGAATTTTTAGTTGAATCTAGAAAAGATGCAGCTGTTAAAAAAGGGGGAGTTAGTAGGGACATGTAAAATATTGCATGATAACTATAAGAATCAATCAGAGGAGGTTAGAAAAGATTGGGAAGAAAGACTTTGAAAAGCAATTTACAAGAAAACAATGGGAAGACATAGCCATATGCAACCAAGTCCAGATGATTTAAGATCTTTGCTTAGAAATGTTTGCATGGGTATTTTTATATCCCAAGCAGAGCTGGAAGATTTTTTCCTCAGGTAGAAGGCAAGTGTTGGAGGTGTGACTTAGAAGAAAGAGGTAACCGAAAATGTTTTGGGAGTGTAATGAGTTGGCAAATTTTACAAATTCCCTACAAAGTACTCTGTCAGAAATATTGGGTGAGCATATGGCTGTAAGTAAGGAAATGAATAATTTGAGCTGGGATACAGGATCTTGGTTGCATTGGCATTGTAAATTCTATTGGCTGCCAAAAAAGCAAGTACCAGAAAAATGGAAATCAAAGTCTACACCAACTGTATTTGAGGTACTGAATATTATAAAAGAGATTTAAAAACTTGAATGGAGATGTTTGGAAAATGGAAGGAGCAAATTACATAGAAGTAAATGGAAATTGTGGGAACAATACATGCATAATTATGCTCAGCAGGAGGGTTAGTGAGGTTTAAGGGAAGGCAGAAATTCATCAATTTTTTGTAATGTTGGACTGATGACGGTATCAAAGAAAACATATGTGACATATATTGTTTTTAAATGGAAAAATGTTAAAATGTTTTTCTTTTCTGTTAATGTATGTTTGCCTATTTAATAAAGGTGTTTAAAAATAGAAGAAAAGTTGGATAGTACATTGGAGTTATCTAGATATGTGTTGAGGCCTGTAAATTTTAAATTTTATGTAGAAATGTGTCCACAAGCATTTTTACACACCTACTGTCAAAGATTGGAGAGGTGTTAGAGATGTCATAAAGAGAGAAGTTCCTGGTCACATATTGTTTAATTTGGGGGGAATGTAAGAAACTAGAAAGCTTCAAAAGTCTACCACAACAGATGATAGCAAAAATATATACTAAGGGGACATATCAAAGAAAAAAGCCCACCTTATTAGGGCATAAGAGTGGACTACCTAAAGAGAATAGAGAGATTGTAGGATTAATAATGACAACTGGGGGAAAAATCAATAACAAAAAAAAAGAATAAGAGGGAGTCATCAGAAGTGGAATAAGTAAGAAATATGTTATGTCAGCTTGCAGGAAGGAGAAAGATGAAGAGAAGCTAGAGGTGAGAAAAGTGGTCAACTGGGCATTCTTGGACTTGGAGACAGAGGGGTTCCCAGTGGGAGTGGGTGTGTGCCATGGTTCAGCTCTGAGCCCACTGCTGTTCATGCCAGTGATGGACTACATTAGCAAACAGGTCGGAGTGGACAGATCAACCAAGTTGCTGTATGCAGATGATGATGCATTACAGGCAGACTTTGAGCAAGAACTTCAGCAAAGGATAGGTGAATGGAATGCAAAACTGAAGGCACATGGGATGAGACTGCACAGATAAGACAGTGGTAATGGCAGTAAATTGTGGACATCAGAAGAAGCTGAGAATTGAAATTGAAGGGAGGATAGTGGAATGGCTTAATAGCTTCAAGTATGTGGGTGGAGTGGTTCAGGAGGAGGAAAGTCTGAACGAAGAAGTCAAAGCTAGAATCAGAGGGGCTGCAGCCAACTGGCATAGAGTCTCAGGTGTAGTCTGACAGAAGAATGCCAAAGAAGCTGAAAAGTAAGGTGTAAAATATAGTGGTGTGACCAGTACTACTGTATGTTAAAGAAACTTAGGCAGTAAAGGCAGAGCAGATGAGGAAGCTAGAGGTGATGGAAATGAAGTGATTGAGATGGTGGTAGGATGCACACTGTGGGACAGACGAAATGAGGGCATAAGAACAGAAGCAAAAGTAGCTCCAGTTGCAGAAAAGATCAAAGAGAACAGATTATGATGGTTTGGGCACATGCAGAAGAAAAAAAAAAGGGAAAGGAGGAGAAAGATGTAGAAAGAAATGGAGTAGTTGGGAGAAACCTTAGGCAACCCGCATTAGAAGAAAAGGGATAACCTGCCATCATGGGGTTAAGTGCCATGAAGGAAGTGTAATAGTTACTCAAGGTGAAGTACAATAGGGAACTGGAAAGGGGGGATGTTATTCTTGTTATAAGTGATGTTAACATTTTATTTTGGTCATGGAATTGATAGCAGATGTATTGAATACTGTATCTTTAGAGGGTGGATTTCAGAAGGCATTATATTATGCTTATAAAAAAGGGAATGGGGCTAAGAGGCTACTATGTAACTGTTGAGACTAGGCCTAGTTGTTATGGAATAAGTGGGAAAACTACTGGCCTTCGACAAAGAATTGTTATGCACAATGCATGATTGTGTAGAGGGTAACTGGAGATGTATGCATGTTATCTATCGGAAAAAAAAAAAAGAGTACTGACTACAAAAATAAATACAATTTGTGGTTTTCTGTTAAATCGTGGAGTGAAATCACTAAGTAATGACAGACATATTTGACTTTCATACTTCACATCCTTCAGAAGATGCATGTTCATACAAAACTTCTAGCAAATCTGTATGTTGCAGAGCAATTTTTAAAATCAGCCCTTGATTTTGGGCCTTTTCTCCCCATTATTGTTAGGTTTTTCCATAAATCTTGTACCAAGAGGTTGAGAAATACAGGATATAGGCTCCTTCCCTCTGTTCCAATTGTACTGCATTTATAGTGAAGTTTAGTATATTTTGTATATAGCAACTTCTGTATCTAATTTTATGGACATTTTACGTGTTGTATATTTGTATGTTTACCCATAATGTGTGACATGTTTAAATGGATTGCTGGAATATATGTACTGTAATAGTTTTACTTTATTGTGTTTATGCTTATTTTGGTCTAGGCTTTCTAATAAATCATTCGCCCTTCCCAGCAAACAGCAGCTTTGCTTGCTACTTTCTGGACATGAACAAAGAACAGAGTGGGGTGAATGGTACACACTTTTTCATAGCTGGATGCATCTAAATGTCACGATTTACACTTGCCGCATTGAAAATCTGCTGAACTAGACATTGAGAAACTGATATCTGCAATAAACTATTTCCCAGTCTTGTGACTGAAAATTTACATTTGTGGTGAATGTACACACGCAACTGTTTCATGCATGCATATCAATCTGCATTTTGCACATAAATGTGTGTGTGTGTATGTATGTGTTGTGGCATTCTGTAGTGTTTATAAAGACAGTCCTTCAAAACTCCTTTCTCACTTTTTAGATGTGGTTCATTTACAGGGATAAATTAAAAGTACTTTCAACAAAACATTGCAAGTAATGAAACCAGAAATTCAGTCCATTCTTAAGTCTTTCTAGAGTTCATTTACAGTTGTAGTATCTCTTTGTGCAGTCTTTCCCAAAGCAAAAAAGTTGCTATAGTCTTTCCTGCAGTAAAGCAAAACAGTACTTAGCAGTATTTTCAGTAGGCTATAACACACAAGCATGTTAAGTTCCAGTAGTTTCTCAGCAGCTCTTTTCCTTCAAAGAAACTTGTCGACTGCCTTCTTTATCTCCCTGAAGTCATCTTCGGTACCCTCTCTTAACTCACATGTCCGGAATCTGATTTGCTCTATATTGGCCATTATATCCCTGAACATCAGCTAGCTCCTCATTGGTTGTCGTAGAGACTTGCCGTTTCTACTTTCCCTACCTGCTCTATAGTCTGTTATAAGGTATCCTGTCTTGAAGGCAACACTAGCAGGCACAACCTCACACTGAGTGACATGTTTCAGGCTTAACAGATATTATGTCACAGTATGTGATATTTTAGTATATACTGTGTTAGTGGTGCAACAGGTAGCACACTTGCCTTTGATGCAGAAAACTATGGGTTTTATTTCTATACCAGGCAAAACTGATTAATGATACTGCTGTGCAGCATAAGGGGGTGCTGCACTCCTGAGGGTCAAATCCTTCGAATGAGTTGTTAAACAAAGGCCCCATCAGCATGAGTTAGTGGTAGGTTCAGGTGGATGTAAAAGTTCCCATGGCACCTATCAAGAAGAGTAGGGGATGTTCCTAGATGCTCTGACTGTTTCCCTTAGTAGTACAAGTGCCACCTCAGGTCTCCGCTGAAAAGAGGCTACTAGCCTAGTAGGACTAACCGAGTCAACAAAGGATAAATAAAAATTAATAACTTATTCAAATTGACATTTGGGTGGGTAAATATTGTGAATTTTGTGAATGTTGAGTGTTTTGTTTGAACTGAGGAAATTGGAATAATTTTGAGTCAGATAAGTGGGATTGGATTTTGACTATGAGCAAATGTTTAAGGTAAGAGTGAGGTTAGGAGAAATATCCTTGTGCTCTTGTGACTGTGGGTTAGTTAGGTTTAGAGTTATGCATGTGTAAATCTTTCTGGTTTATCATTCAATAAGGAGATAGGTTTCCATGTGTGTGTGTGATTTATGTATGAACGTTTTGGAGTGAGTTTGTTGAATACCAGTTTGTCGGACAGTGTGTTGACAAATGTCTTTGAGTATATACACGAGTGTGGACAGGCATTTTCATTGACATGATCTGAGCATTCAAGACTGGCAGCCATAATATAGGGGATTATGCGAAGGTTGCAGATCATAACCTGCTTGTGTGTTAGGGACATGAATGCCAGGAAGTTCACCTCAAGAGTGAAGCTTGAGAGATGAGTGGCATCCATGTCAAGAACACATAATTAAAGGTTAAGATCATAATTCTTTGTAGTTCAGAGTTTTATCTACTGCATTACTACTAGTTACAGAAAAAAGCACTAAGCGTTTTCCCTACTCAGCTGTAAACCACTTGGCGAGTGCTGTCAGGAAGTGTGTAACACAGTCCCTTATGTTTACACTCACCTTGCCATGCATCAAATGTCCAGATTTTTACCTTATATGTTTGGTCTATGCCTTATAAAATATTTGTCTGTCAGCCAAATCACTGAGGTTGAAGTCACAAAATAATGGCATTCATTTCAATTTTAGACTTCGTACCTTTCAGGAAATGCAGGCAAACACACATCCTGTTATTTTAGCTACTTTCTAAGTTTATGAGAAGTGAAGGACACTTTATCGGTGCAGACCGCAGGCAGAAACCTGTTTTTCATTCTGCTGCTGTATTTGCTGGTCAGTATTGGCACATTTATTTATTTGCATTTGTTTTCCGGGATAGTCCACTGGGCCTAGGAGTGCCCATTTTCACTTGAGTCCTGGAGAGAAGAGATCCACATATTACATATACATTGATGAGATAAAGTTACATAATGACTGTTAACAGATTCAAATTACTAGTAAGCAATATTATACAAAATAACAGTGATTTACATCCAGGTACTATATATATATATATATATATATATATATATATATATATATATATATATATATATGTGTGTGTGTTGATATACAATTGGAATTAGGCTTTCTTTTCTTTAAATTTCATCTTGTAACTGAGGATGCATAAAACTGAGAGGAAGAAGAGTTCAATTAAGTGAAGATAGATATTTCAAAATGTTAAAGTTGTGTAATGCTGGAAGAATTATTTGAGCATGTACAGAGCCATAGTTTGGACAGGTATTCTTGCAGAGACTTCTTGAAAAGGGTGTGATTAGAAGTGGTTCTAATTGTGGTGGGTAAGGAATTACACATCTTGGCTATAGCAACTGAGTAAAGAGCTCAGCCACCTGTAAGGTTGGGTAATTCTACCTTTAGAAGACATTTATTTTCTGATCTGAGGTATGTAGCGGGGTTGTAGGGGGACATTAGTGAGGCTAGGGTGGGTAATCTTCTGGTTTAGTTATGATTTTATGTGCAGTAGTGAGTTGTAGGTTAAGTTAGGAAGTGAGATAGTTCGAGCCAATTGAGTTTTTGAAGGGATATACAGTGATGGGAGGTATGTGTGGCATTGTTGGCAAACTTTGGTACTGTATTGTAACAAGATTAGAGTTTTTTTTTTTAGAGAGAGTTGAATGCCTGTGAGCAGGGGGTAACCATATAATAGAGATGGTAAAAGAAAGGAGGATGCTAGGGATTTTTTGGGCTGAGTGGTTGAGGTAAGTTATGTATCTGTAAAGCAGACCTAACTTTTGGTGGGCCTTTCTGATGATGTTAAAGATATGAAGGTCAATGGAGAGATTTTCATTGATAGCAACTCCAAGGAGTTGATTGAGTGTGGGGCACTACTTTGATGACAGTGCTGTTCTGAGACTGAATAGTAAATTCTGACCTCTTTTTATGGGGGTGGATGTTTTAGGGGTGAATAGAAGGATTTTGGTTTTGTTAGCATTTAGGGCTAGGTGATTGTTGTTCATACATGTTTCTGTGAGTGAGAGGGCAATTTGAGATCGTTTTTGGAGTTCACTGGTGGAGTAGGCAGAGCAGATGATGGTGGAATCCGCGTATTGAATAAGTGAGATCTGGGACAGGGAAGAGTGGAAGTCATTAACAAATATGATGAAAAGGAAGGGCCAAAGTATAGAGCCTTGGGGAACTCCTGTTGATATCGGGAGATAAATTGAGAAGTACTGGTCCTATTTTGTTGCTTGTTGTCTATTTGTAAGGTAGTTAGAAAACCAGTCTAAGGTAGGGGTGAGATTCCCCGGTTAGATAATTTAGTGAGTAGTAGGGGATGTGAGAGGATATCAAATGCCTTTGATATGTCGAGGAATAAAGAGGACACAGTTTTCCCTGTCTCTTGCACAGTTTACAGTGTCCAAGAATGATATAAGGGCAGTGTTGTGGTACTGTGTCCACATTTGAAACTGTGTTGGATGGGAGACAAGATTTTATTGTCTAGGAGGTGCTTTAGGAGTGGATTGTGGACACATTTTTCTAGAATTTTGGACAGAGGGGAAAGGATTGCTATGAGTCAGAAATTAGTGAAATCTGTGTTTTAGCCACCTTTGTGTAGTGGGAGAATATAAGCTTTTTTTCCAGATAGTGGGTACTTGCTGTTCTTGGAGAGATTTATTGATAAGTATGCTAACTGGATAAGCTATAGACTTTGATGACATCTGTAGGTGAGTTGGGGTAGGTTATCAGGCACATTAGTACATGGTTTGAGTTTAGAGAGTAGTTTCAAGATCATTTAGGTAGGGATGAGGGAGAAGGTGAAGTTTGGCATTGAGTTTATATTTAGTGAGTGTGCTGTGATATTTATTTGAGGGAAATTTCCTTTAAGTTTTGCAATGGAGTCTATAAAATGTGAGTTGAATATTGTGGCAATTTCTGTAGTATTTGTCTGGGTCAGGAACAGGTGTTGTTATTTGATCCTGGGTTAAGTAGGGTTGAGATTGCATTCCAGAATTTCTTAAGAGTTTTATTTATGGCATTTGTGGTTAGATATAATTGTTTTTTGTCTTTTACTGCTGCACATTTTGCTTGATTACGAAGTTGTTTGAGGTATTTGGGGGGTCTTTGTTTTTTTTTTTTTTGCCAAAGTTTCCAACATTTGTCTCTAAGACATCAGTTAGTCTGTGGGATGAGTAAGCCAGGTAGCATTGTTGTTTTTAATTATTTTTTTGCCATATGGATGCTAGATTGTTTAGGGTATCTAAGAAGGTTGAATTAAAGAATTCAACAGCTTTATCTAGTGGGAGGACTTTGAGATTGCTCCAGTTTACTTGTGCCAGGGTGTCATTTAGAGTTATTTGGTCAAAATTGGAGATATTTCTAGTTAGTCTGTACTGGTGTTGCCTGGAAGCTAGGGTGGATTTACGTATTATGCATGCTGGGAGGTGATCGCTTATGGTTTGAGGTAAAGACCCTGCTGAAGCTACTTTGTTTGGGTGTGAGACTAGTATCCAGTCTATGGTGGAATCACTAGTTGTTGTTTTGTTGGGTCTAGCTACTTCATTGATAAGCTGGGTATAATTGAATAGATTTATATTTATTGAAGGTTGATTTTTTGTGACTTCTGTCCAATCTATTTTGACATCTCCAATGTTAATTGTCTCACTGGTAAAGGTTTTTGAAGTCCAGGCAAGGATTTGTTCTAGGATGGGTATATTATCGTCTGGTGGGATATAGATTTCAATGATACAGACCTTTTGCTGGTATTCAGTTGTAGGAAAGCTACAACAATTTTGGCAGATGCAAATCGTGGGGTGGGGTTGATATAAAGTACTATGTGAAATGACTTGGGTAAATTAATGCATCACCTCCACCTTTTTACAGGGTCTGTCGTATCTTAAGCAGGAGTAGCCAGGTTATAGAAATTCTGAGTTTTTTTTATATATGGATTAAGCCAGGTTTCTGTGGTTGCTGTTATATCTGGCCCATTGTGTGAAATCCAGACATGGAAGTCCGGAATTTTATTTGATTATCTAGTGTAAGATCCAGCCTTAAAAAGTTAAGCAAGGGTGATTAACATTTATTTACAAGCCCAGTTCCAAAAGAGTTTTTCTGACTAAAATGGTCATTGAAGTAAAATCTACTGATAAACATCTCAAAAACAAATGTTATGCTATTTGCCTCTCTGCATATATTAATTTCTTGTCTTTGACAGACAAGGTAATATTATATATGCTTACAAAATATAAATACCTAGGATTCACTCTCGACTCATCCTTATTTATGACACACATTGTCAGTCTCCCAAAAAGTCCTTTCCCAACTTAAACCATGTTACAGACGATCACATCTCCTTTCCCCCATATGCAGAACAGACATAGCCAAGAACATACTTCTATATAAAGTAGTGCTTACCTTTACTAACCCTGCAGTTATCATGTAATTACACAAACACTTCAGGTAATCAAAAATAAAATATTTAGATTTGAACTATTAACAGACTCCAGCACTCATCATTGTGACCTTATTAACAGACTATATTGGCTTCCTGTTTTTTCTGCTAAGCTCCCTTTTATTCAAAATTAATAAACTAGGATATTGCCCACCTTTAAGAAGAAAATACCATTGAAAGAATGTGTAGTTGTTCCTTATAAGAGAACTATGAAAACAATATGACGTTTGCCCACCCACACTTAAAAACACTATTGGGTAAAAAGTGTTCTCCAGATCTGGCACTGCTGGATGAAGTCAACTACCAAAGAAATTAGGTCCTTAAAAACAATACATAAATTCAAAAAGACACTACAAAAACACACACAGGTTGAAGCCAGATGCATCTGCTTCTGCAGCAATGGGTAATTCATTGCATACATTAAAGTCTCCCTTTTAATAAAGTGCTGTAAAGCAATCCTGAAATTTGCAAGCAGTTGTACATAGTATAATACCTCATTTTGAATGTGTCCTGATTGTTGTAAAATTATTTTATGTATGTATGTATACCAGATGTGAACTCTGTGTAGGTAGAATTCGTACATTGCTTTGTGAGTCTAGCTCATGGCTGAAAACTGTCACTAAGCCACCCTATGTAACTGGTCAACAAATAAATGAATACATGAGTTGTACAACCTTGGTCCAAGACTAGGAATCTATCAGCTGCAAAGGTATTTTATAATGGCTTAAAGTGAGGCTTTCTTTCTTGAATCACGTATTGGACATCCTACAAAAAGCTAAGCGGCCTGTAGCAAAGAAATCCTTTCTACTGAACTGGAAAGATATTTGAATCTGTCATGTCTAACTGGTTTATACTCAATAATTAAGTGTTGTATTACAAATGTCCTGAATTATAGCTTTATTCATCTATTAAGGCATGTCTATCCGTAATATCTTCCTACATTCCAGCTTTTCCACGGACTGCGGGAAACCCTACAGTGCAGGTCTTCCTTAAATGGGACCACTGTTTAAAGCCATCAAGAAGATGCATTTCATCACCCTGGGAAGTTAATTTTGTAGTGACAATTTTATTACTGAACCAGCTGATTGTTACTTTTGAAAGAAGGATCTCAGATCTCCAAGCTGTTATGTACAAGACACCTAATGCAGTATCCTGCAAAGAAAGGGTGTCTGTGCACACTAACCAATGCTTCATGCTGAAGTTTTGCTCATTTGCATACCTTAACTAGATGATTCAACTGCCTTTCTTCTATGCAGATCATCAGAAGGCAGGGAATAACCAATGTTCCCCATACTGATCACTGCTGCAGTAGCCTCAACTGTATGGGTTATAGCTTGCCAAGGATATAACAGCTGGCCAGCTTCCAAAGCTTCAGGGCACCTTCCATGCACCCAGTCTGTCAGGCAGCTCGAGCTGAGCTGACTAAAAGAAAAGATGTTATGTGATCCTATCTCGCCTACATTCTGAATGATGGGTTCGGAGCCGATCCCTCGGCTCCGACTCGGCACGCTTATGCCAAAGAGCGAAGTCTCTTATTGGCTGAGCTTACTATATCCCAGGATGCACCACTACCAGTCCCCCAGATCTCGTTTGCCGCTTCCCTGCGAAGACGTGGTCTCGAGCTGGCTGGGCTGAGTAGTTTTTATTAACTAACTTTTCTGTCAGTTTTTTGCTGTTTTTGCTCACAAAAGCTGTTTTAACGGCTATCGCTCATTTGTGTACGTTTGGATTGTAAAAATTGTTGTGTGTGATTGGGTTGAGTTTGTTTTCGGCCCCCCTCCATTCAGGGCCTTCCCGGACTGTCAACCTTTAAAACTTTACAGGGTCTCTAGTAATTCTATAGTTGTTTAGAGTTCCCTGTCCTTTTTTACAGGAAGTGTTTGCGTTAAGCTATAACTGTAAGCTTAGCTTTATCATCAGTAAATCTTTAGTTGTTTACTTTCCTGTCAAAGATACATCATGTCTCAAACCCCTAGGCCTTCGGGCTTTAAAAAATGTTCGAAATGTGGTTTTAAAATGTCTATTACTGACGATCATTCGCTCTGTGTATATTGTCTAGGGGCAAAGCACTTGCAGGAGTCATGCAGCGTATGTCACGCTTTTTCCTCAAGGGTCCTCCAGGAGAGGAAAAATAAATTGATTCTTAAGGGGTTAATTAAACCCTCCTTTGAAGAAGCCTTGGCATCCTCTCCGCCCGCCAAAAGAAAAGGGCTTCGGTTCCGACCAGTCCGCCGGATCCGACTGCCAAGAGACTTAGGCAGGCCTCTCCTTCGGCTCCAAAGACTTCGGAGCCGAGGTCGGAACGGTCTGCCTCGATGCCACCAGTATCGACTCCTCTGGCTTCGGAGCCGATGGCTGGGGCATCGAGGCGGGTCACCTAGGCCGGCTCCGCTGCTCTCGGAGCCGACAAGGGTCGCCCGCACAGACACTTCCTCCTCGGCGCCGAAGTCTACCTCGGCACCGATGGAATCTGCTGTGAGTATTCCTCGGCGCCGATACTCATCGAGTCGCCTCGAGCCGGGTCCCCTAGCCCTTTGGGGCCGATGGAGAGGCCTTCTCGAACCCGCTCTGTTTCCTCTCGGTCTTCGAGAATGTCGGATTCTGATATAGACAGGGTGCTCCAAAGACTGTTCCAGTCCCCAGTCTTCCAAAATTTGTTTCGTTCCGATCCAGTTGGCTTCGAGCCGATGACCTTGGCCCACCCCATTGCCATTCCTCCTCCGACTGCTTTGGCTCCGGAGCAGGTGCTGTTGGAGCCGGTGGAGGTCTCAGGGTCGGCTCCGACCCTTACTCCAACCCCAGCCCTCGGGTCCCAGTTTGGTACGCGTGGTTCTTCGGCTGGACCCGGGGTGATGTTTGGGACCTATGCTTTCGGTTCGAGCCTCCCTCGGTGCTTCAGCTGCGGGACTTCCCGCCTATCACGGCTCGAGACCGGACACTCCCAGGATTCTGGGGTCCGCTTTCAGGGCCATGAGGAGTGCCTTGGCCAAGTCCTCTTCGCCATCTCTCCAGCTTTACCGGCACCTTCCCTGGGCGTGGAGACTGGGTCTTTGGCAGTTCCCTGTCCGTAGCCAGCGGAGCCCCGAGGCCTGAGGTTACCCCAGTGGGGTTCCCTCCTCCTGAGGGTTCTTCGAGTTGTCTTCAGAGGAACCCCAAGGAAGAGATCGTGCAAGAGGAAGCACGTGGACTCCCGAGTCTATTACATCGGACACTGATATGGATGATGCAGAGGGGTCCCAGTCGCCCTCGGATGATGTCTCATTTGCAGACATCTTAGAGATCCTCAAACAACGAGGCGGCTGGATATCCAAACCCCCCTCTGCGGACGAGTCAGTGCTCCTCAAGGCCTTTGGAGCTCAGCCCTCCGCCTCCTGGGTGTCTCCACCCTTCGACGAGCTTCTGGATTTAGTTTGTCGAAGGGCGTGGGAACATCCAGATACCGTGGAACCAGTCCCTTCTCGTCCAAATAAATTTTTGTCTGCTCCCCCCGAGAAGGAGTTCCTTACTAAAGGCGTGGCTGTAGATGCCATGGTGGTGGCATCTGCTACACAGCAGGACGTGGCAGAGGCTTCAACGTCAGTCCATCCTCCTAGTAAGGAGTCTAGGAGTATGGACAGGTACGGGAAGCGCACCCTGACTTCAGCGGCCTTTACCTTAAGGTCTCTGAATTATTTGGCACATTTTACCAGGCTTCAGAGGGATCTGGTCAAGGAGTTGTCAGATTCCTCTCGGTAACCTACCTGAGCAGCTAGCCCAGTCGGTTAGCTCTCAGTTGGCTATCCTTACATCAATTTCTAACTCGTCCATGAGGCTCATTTCCTATGCGGCCGAAGGGGCGGGTAGAGCGGCAGGCACAGGCGTGGCTCACGTGACAAGCCTGGCTCCGCTTGTGTCAGTTTCATGGAGGCCTTCAAGTCTTCCTTCGCCGACACTCCCTTTGATGGGTCCTCATTGTTTGGACCCAAGGTGAAAGACACCCTTACCCGCTGTGAGCAAGAGGGAAAAACTTTATCTGCCGTAGGTGCCCGTTATTCCACTCCCTTTCGGCCTTACCCCAAGGCTAAAGGAGGGGAAAATGTGGTTCCACAAATCTCGCAAGTTTTTCTCCCAACAGCAGGAAGATTCCCGTCCAGAGGCAGAGGACGGGAAATTTTTCAGGGAGACGCCGTCCCAGAGGCGGCAGAGGGCCCCGCAATTCTGGAGACCGCGAGTCCTTTCGTGGCTCTTCCGGCTCCCACACGCCATGAGGGACTGCCCGCCTGCGCTGCTCGAGCCAGTCGGGTGTCGTTTTGCCAAGCACCTAAAAGCCTGGGAGTCAATCACTCAGGACAGATGGGTGCTTCGGATCATTGCCGGAGGTTACACCATCCCATTCACATACTCACCCCCACCGTCCAAGAGAATCCCGGACCCACCACCCAGTCAAAGGGAAATAGCAGCCGCAGAAGCTTTAAAGCTGCTAGAAAAGGAGTCATCCAACCGGTCCCCACAGACCAGATCGGATCAGGAAATTACTCCAGGTTCTTTTAGTGCCAAAAGACAGGGGACCTGAGACCAATATTGGATCTCAGCAGACTGAACCAATCCGTCACGAAATCCAAATTCGAATGGTCACGTTACAATCCATTCTCCCATTATTGGAGAAGGATGTTTGGATGTGCTCCATAGACCTCAAGGACGCCTATTATCACATACCGATACATCAGGCGTCCAGAAGGTATCTGCGCTTCAGCCTGGGAGTCAGTCATTACCAATTTTGCGCTCTGCCCTTTGGTCTCACCACAGCCCCAGGGTGTTCACCAAGTGTTTGGCAGTAGTGACGGCTCACCTGAGAAGTCTTGGATTCCAAGTGTTTCCCTATCTCGACGACTGGCTCCTGACTGCCACCACCAGGCATCTACTAATGGACAACCTCAAAGCCACCATCTCCTGGGTGTTTCCCTGGGGATTACATTCAATTGGTCAAAGTCTGTCTTGCTGCCCTCTCAACGCATAAAGTTTATAGGAGCAGAGATAGACTCAAGATTGATGCGCGTCTTTCTTCCTGTCGAAAGGATCCAAACTTTACAGGGCCAAGTTCAAGCTCTGATCTCGAGATCCAAAGCCCCAGCCAGGATGGTTCTACAGGTTTTAGGCTCAATGTCTGCCACGGTTCTTTTAGTTCCTCTAGCAAGATTACACATGAGGATTCTTCAGTGGCTCTTGTCAACTCAATGGTCCTTTCAGGATCTTCCCCTCAATCATCACATTATGATTACGGAAATATGCAAAAGGGACCTTCGCTGGTGGCTTCAGACATCCAACTTGGATCAAGGAAAACCCTTTGTTCTCCCCCCTCCAGTGGTTACCCTGACGACAGATGCCTCCCAGATAGGGTGGGGGGGGCATTGTCTGGGCAGGCTAGTTCAGGGCTCCTGGCTTCCAGACGAAGCTCTTCTCCACATCAACGTGTTGGAGATGAGGGCTGTACTTCTATCCCTACAGGCCTTACACAAGTTTCTTCCTCAGGGCATCATCGCCATCCACACAGACAACATGTCGGTGGTCTGGTATCTGAACAAACAAGGAGGGACCAGATCTTACCCCTTTGCAGAGAGGCCATGAGAGTGTGGGAATGGGCTGTAGCTACCAACCGCTTCTTGGTAGCGACCCACATCCCGGGAAAGTCAAATGTATTGGCGGACAAATTAAGCAGGACAATTCTCTCTCCTCACGAGTGGTCTCTAAACCGCACAGTAGCAGCCCAGGTTTTCAAGAGATGGGGACGCTGCTGCGACCTATTTGCAACTCCACAAAACACCAAGTGCCAAAGGTTCTTCTCCTTGATCCCACATCAGGAAGTACCAGCCATGGATGCTCTGGCACAACCTTGGCCAACAGGGCTACTTTATGCCTTTCCTCCAATTCCACTTCTTCCCAAAGTTATTCAAAAAGCTTCTCAACTGGGGTCTTCAATGATTCTGATTGCCCCATACTGGCCTCGTCAGATATGGTTTCCTTACCTAAAGAAGCATGCAGTGGACGATCCGTGGACCTTAGACCTGATTCGGACTTGCTAATCCATCAGTCGGGACATTGGCATCAGTCCCTTCAATCTTTGAAATTGACAGCTTGGCTCCTCCACTTCCGACCTTAGTTAGAAGACACACACTAGACCCGGAAGTTGTTCACATTTTATCTTCGGCCCACAAACCCACCACTAACAAATTGTACCTCAGTAAGTGGAAGAGGTTTGCTATCTGGGCTCAACTCAAGGGCTTAGACCCTATCACTGCTCCTGTCCCAGAGGTTTTGAAATTCTTAACATCCCTGTTTAATCAGGGATCTTCTGTCTCAACTATTAAAGTCCAACTAGCGGCTATCTCTAAATTCCACGAATCCACGGATCCTCCTTTGATGAGCAGCAGACTATGCAAAACGTTCATTAAAGGTGCGAGTTTATTAAGACCACCAGTTTTTCATCCTGCACCTCCGTGGGATCTTGATTTAGTGCTTCGTGCATTAACATCTCCCCCTTTCGAACCGGCTGCTACATGCGAGTTAAAATATCTGTCTTGGAAAACGGCATTCTTAGTGGCTATTACTTTTGCAAGAAGAGTTTCAGAGCTTCAAGCCCTGTCTATTAAACCACCGTACTTGATTTTCCACAAGGATAGAGTATCACTTAGGCCTAATCCATCCTTTGTCCCAAAGGTCTGTTCTAGTTTCTGTCTTCAACAATCTCTAGAGCTACCAGTTTTCTTTCCAAAATTCTCCAATGAAGCAGAATACACTCTCCATAAATTGGATGTTCACAGGCAATTACGCTTCTATTTAGACAGGACTCAGCAACTTCGTAAGTCAGACCAGTTGTTTGTGTCCTTCTCAGATAATAAATTGGGCCAAACCATCACAAAAGCCACTATCTCAAAATGGATCAGAGATTGCATAGCTCAGGCCTATTCTTCTTCGAATAAGCAACTTACAACATCTATCAAAGCTCATTCTACCAGAGCTATGGCTACTTCTATAGCCTTTCATTCCAAGCTCGCTATATCGGAAATTTGTGCTGCGGCTATTTGGTCCAACCCGCACACTTTCATTTCCCACTACAAATTGGATGTGGCATCTAAAGGACGTGCATCATTTGGTTCCACGGTACTCAGGAGTGTTTTCCAGTGAGCCACCCAGGATTCAGGTGCTAGGGACGCTGTCCCATCATTCAGAATGTAGGCGAGATAGGATCACATAACATCTTTTAGTTATGTACTCACCATAACTTCAGATGTTTGGGATCCATCTCGCCTACATTCCTGATACCCACCCTCCTTCCCCCTGCCTTGCAGATCAGAAGAGATTGAACGGTTTTGAGTTCAACTGTTTTATCTTGTTTCATCTGACGATGTTATATAAGCAGGGTATGCGTGTGTGCATGTATGCGGACAAACTAGATCTGGGGGACTGGTAGTGGTGCATCCTGGGATATAGTAAGCTCAGCCAATAAGAGACTTCGCTCTTTGGCATAAGCGTGCCGAGTCGGAGCCGAGGGATCGGCTCCGAACCCATCATTCAGAATGTAGGCGAGATGGATCCCAAACATCTGAAGTTATGGTGAGTACATAACTAAAAGTTTCGGTGCAAAGCCCTTCTGAGCTTTAGCGCCAATGCAGAGTATGCTCCTCTGAGGTTTTGAAGGATCAACAGTTGGCTTGTGCTGTTTTGCTGGGCAGATAAGTTCCCATTGGCTAAAAAGCCTTCCATTTGTCCAAGATTGGTACAGCTCTACCTCCCTTTAATAAAGTTTAGTGATCCAGTACCTTACCTTGCCATTGATGCCAACAGAATGATCCATATCAACCATTGAGCCATATTCAAAACCAGCTCATAACATTGTCATTCCATGGCACTGTTGTCAACATATGTATCAAGGTTGTCACCTTTACAAGTCAGGGTTACCACAAACTGCATATTCAATAAAAAACACACACAGACCTCAGATGGATTAAATGGCCGCAGCCATATATTTGCCATTTACTGCCAATGAGCTTTCTCTAATAGAAGCCAATTATTATGAGATGTGCACAAGGCAGGAATATCAGGGAGGCTATTTTATTTCTTTCATAGCATTCCCCTGACCTACAGGACAACAGACAGCGCTGTCGATATCCGACCCTTCTGATTCAACATACCCACATCATAACAACTTTTTCATTCTCACAATTCATCACAATTCCTCTGGGCCGCCTTACAATCTGCCAAGGAGCCATTGCTGGGCTGGTAAGTCCACTGGCAACAATCCCTTGGGGCTGTCTGGCCTGTGGAAGGTCGAGCTAAAGAGTCCTATGACCCCACCCCCCCCCCACTAACCTTGGCCTCCCTTACCTTTCCTATCTTCCACCACAGAAGGGAGGATATTCCTCCCTTCTGCCAGCACATCTCATTCTATTCCAAGTGAATGCCCTTCAAAGCTAAACCTTCCTTATAAAACACCCCAAACCTTCTTCAGATAAATGAACCCCATCCTTACCATACCTGTCTGGCCACCAGACCTGAATGCCAGGGTGAGAAATGTACAGCCCATTAATGTCCCTTAACACCTTATCCATAGGATTATTAATTCTCTGTCTCATTCTTTTACAGCTTTAATGGACCTAGCCCCCCTCCATTGTCTTCTCTGTACCACTTCTGACCAACAAATAATAGCTTGTGGCCAGCATTCATGCATGCAATATACCTCTTGTACCATCAAACCAATTAGATCTTTTATTGGATGTTGACAAATATCATTACCCCCTAGGTGCAATACAATGGCTGCAGGAGATTTACTGCTTCTTGTTGCTTGTTGTAGAACTGCCCTAAGATGGTGCCACTGCATTCCTGATACCCCCAAACTGCTTTGCAAGAAGCTCATTTTCCTCTTTGGAAGGAGAAGCCCTTCCTGCCCTGGACCCAGCAGTGGAGTCTCTGAATAAATGAATGACCCACTATCCAGATGCATTTCCGATCCAAAGATGTATGAGCTGAAATACAAAGTACAAAGGAAAAGAATTAAAGCCATTTACACCTTACATAGCCTTTATAAGCATTGGACTTCCATCTGCCCATCCTCATAATGTCAGCCTGTGAAACCCCCATTGCATGTGTACATGGGGCTGCACCTGTTCGAAAGGAATGTAATGTACATCTATCGGTGTCTAGACCACTCAACTTAATTGCCTCCTTTAAAACTGCTCTCGCCTGATACTGTGTCAGATGTTCACCTTGTTGATGACAAAAGAATGGACCATCTAACCTACCCTTATATTTGCTGTACTCTAGTAGTATTTTAGTCATGTCCCATTCTAAACCCTTTGGGATAACCACTCTTACCCACTGACCTTTGCCTTGATCTGTTTTGGATTTAGCCACATAAACCCAAGTGTCCTCCCCAAGCAAATGTGCTTGTGCCAGTGGTAAAACTGTCCATTGACCTTTCTTCTTGTTTGATTGAACAATTTCAGACCATCTAAATCCTCACAAAAAGTCATCAAAAAGGCAGCCCTAAATAATGCTACCTCGTAAGAAGAAAAACAAACATTTGAAACAGCAAGCCACAGTTTATGTAATATAGCTGGACCTATGGGGTACCTCTTATCAAGCCTCTTGGGTGTTTGTTTCCACCATTGAACCACTGATCTTGAAAATAACCCCCAAAGCCAGTTCCCCCTGCTGCATCTGTAAACAACTGAAGCGGTAGTTGGTGCCAAATTGCTGTCCCATTGTAATCTGATAAGAAACTCAGCCACACACCTAAATCCTCCTTCATGCCCTGTGAGGCCCTAATCCGGAGGTGTGGCTTTGTGTACCCTGACCCTTTAGCAGCCAAACGCCTCATAAATGAATGGCCCACAGGGATCACTTTGCATGCAAAGTTTATCAGCCCTGCTAATTCTTGATCCTGTGTACCCCTTAAAGGGATGTGGCATGCAAAAGTTTATTCTGGGGTGGCTGAGAGATGAAGCATGCTTTGGCCGTGCAGTTTGTCTTCCGGATGCCATGCACCGATGCCTAAATTTACATTGTAATTGATTCCAGTAATGGCCAGGTGAGTTAACTTACCGAACTTAAGTATACATGCATATACACATGTATATGTACATACATGCATACATACATATAAACACAAAGCTATATAATATATCCATACATATATAAATACATATACAGAAATATCCAACTACTTACAAAACCCTTCTGGTGTTCTAATTTTCACTTGATACCTTACAAGTACAACCTTAATTCCAACCTTTGCTTGTAGCATCGAAATACAGGCCTGAAAAACAAAATCCAGTTATAACCCACCAAATCAATTCAACTTTACCCCCACTTATCTGCTGAAAAACTGTTTGCATGCCTTTAAGCATAATACCCTAAGCTTCCTACACTATTAACTAAACCTAGTACAGATTATACAGATAAATGCCACTAAAGTCTGTGATTAAATCAAAAACAAACAAAAGGCCCCTACCTTGTTCTTAGATCACCCACGTAGTTGAACACAAACCAGTAATCCACAGATAAGCTGATCAGACAAGCTGCCAAGGTAGAGATCAAAAAGACTGATTTGCTTTGTTACCAGCCCTTTCAGTCCTTCTGGATAGCCCAGCCCACTTCAGCCCTCCTACCTATCCTGTCCCTACCTGTTCTCCACCTCCCCCCCACTGAAACCTGAGTCCGAGCTGACCTGCCTCAGACAAATGACGGCTTGCTGCTATTTAACTTGCCAGCCATTGTTTATTTGTTAGCTATTTTAGCACTTTCCTCTTCAGAAAAGTTATTTTAAAGCTATGAGTGTTGTGTCTTATCGACTCGCATAAGACTGTATTGTACTTTTAAATGGAGAACTTGTTTTCCCTGTCAGTTTGAAAGTGGTGTAAAGTGACTGAAAACATTTTTTGTGGAGAAATTTTTGTTTTACTTTTGTGGGGTTGGTGTAGTACTTTGTGTTTTTCTGTCAAAAATAACTTTTTTAGACTGGTAGTGTTTACCGGCATTTGCTGCTTGTCTTCCCAATGAAAGAAGCACCATTTTTGGCTTGCATAAGAACAGACCATTGGTCCCATGGTCAGTCCTTCCAGCCACAAAAAAAAAAAAAGTGAACAGCCTTTGCCAGCATAGCAGGCTAGCAAATTGCCTCAGCTGCAACTGGATAACTCTGCTGTGGCCATTTGTTGCACCTCAGGCCACTCATCTTTTACCCCATATCCCTCTGGTGTAGCACCTACAGCTACGATGGACTGGGGGTTATCCATGCCTTGTGCAGTTGCCGGGGTCTCCCCAATGGGTAAAGGAGAGAGACTCTTGTCAGTCCTGGGAGAGGGAACAGGGAAGGTTTCTTTGTTGTGTCAGAATGCTTTGCCCATCCCTGAGGAAGCTGCTGCCGCCACCGTTAGTAACACAGTTGGCCTCATTTTCTCATCAAAAAGAAACAAAGCCAAACATGTATCTATTCCTCCTCAAATGTCTCTGGATAGGAGTAGTTTACTGGGCCTGGCTCAGGGTTTAACTCATGCTATTGATCGTTCTTGTAAAGATGCTTCTCGTAAAAGAAAGAGGAATACCTCTTTTCCTGAAGAGATTCAAGATTCTGAATCTGAACAAGTTATCCTTTCTGATAAGGATGGTAAAATTATTTATAGGTATGGGGGAAAAGTGTATACCTGTGTAACTTTGATTTTCAGAATTTTGCATTGTCATGTTCATATGTTAGTTTGCTCTGACTAATTGTGAAAGTATGAGGAATGTTTTATCTGTAGTTTCTTCCTGTGAAGAAAAATCTACTCTAAATAATTTAGATCTGATGATGTCGATTTTAATTCTATCCTCAACTGTTTTGGTCCAAATCCAATCCTTGGATCCTACTCTGCAGCTTCTTCAGCTTGTGCCACCAAAACACACTCTAGCTCCTCCCTTACTCATATTGCACCAACCCCAGATCTCAGTCGCTGCTTTCATGATTAGATGTGGTCATCTTGAGCTCTCGAGCTATTTATTTCAGACTATGAGTATTTATTGTCTATACTCTTTAATTTTTTCTACTTTTATACTTTGTGTAATTCTTGATAACATTGTTGGTATCTGTCTCTTTTTCTATCTTTTTCTTCCTTGTTCAAAAAAGGCACTTTCTATCTTATTATTTGATTTTCAGAAAAAAGCCCTACAGTTTTAAGAAGTGCCAAAAGTGCAGGCAAAATTTGCCTTTGTCCGATGTTCACACTGTGTGTGTATATTGCTTGGGCCCGGACCACCTTCAAGTTGATTGTGGTATCTGCAGAAAGTTTAATCTGAGTGCAGGTGTTGATAGAAAAAATAAATTCATTTTGAAGGGGTTACATTCTACTCCTTTCTCGGAAGTTATTGCTGGGGCTCAATCCCCCAAAACAAAATCAAAGGATTCTTCTACTAAGTCTTCTAAACCTTTAATGTCCTTGACTCCATCATCCTCAGAGCCGCCAAAGAAAAAGGATAAATTGGATCCAAAGGCTGCAGTGCTTTTGCCGGCATTGCATCTGATAAAATCCTCTTTGGATCCAAGCATTTTAAATCTATTACCCAGGACCAGACACACTCCAAGTTTGGATTCGGTACCTTCCAATGTATCTTCTCCCTTTTTGGAATGCTGGCTCTAGGTCCCCTTCTCTAACTTTCTGTCATTCTTCCAGAAGTTTGACCAAAGCTGACATGGACAGAATGATTAGGAGATTTCTCTTGGTGCAGATACAGATGGTTGTTCTCTCGGCTCCCACCCTTTTGGGTCAGAAATCCCACCCTTATAACACTCCGCTGATTTCACCACCTCCTCTGATTCTAAAGGTCATTTCAAAGACCCTGGATCCGAGTCTTCTGGGTCCATCTGGATCAGATCCGAAGATATTCTTGTCTTTGGATCTGAAGCTGTCTCTGAGTGCACCAGCTCTGATGTCTTCGGAGCTGAAGCTTCCCTATCAGATCCGTGGTGTTAGAGCCAACTTCAATGGTTTTAGAGTCATCTCTGCCCCTTGGAGCCTTGGTATTGAACAGCTTGGCTCTGACTTCCACCTTGGGTAGTTTGCCTTTGGGGCAGGGGGGACATATGGGCCAGAAGCCTGGCTTCTTGGCTCCATTGTCTTCTTCCTGGAGCGTTCTGCCTTCGAGTTAGGGAAGAGAGACTGCTCTGGCAGGACGGGTGGATCCTACCCCCTTGGATCTTCCTTCTGGATCTGCACCTTGAAACACATCATTCTAAGCCACAGGGACAACCAGTTCAAAGTCTCCAGGCTACCCTGCAGGGTTTTACTATTTCTTCCAGTACTTCAGGGCATCTCACCAAATAAGTCCTTAGGAAGAGGAAGTGCAAGAGGAGGCACTTGGACTCCCCTCAAGAGTCAGTCACCAAGGGTACTGATTTTGATGGAGTCACCAGAATCACCACCTGAAGACTTCTCATTCAGGTACATTCTTGAGATACTTAAGCAGAGTGGTGGCCGTTCCTCTGATAACCCTTTCTCAGAGAAATCTGTATTCCTGGTGGCCTTTGGAGCTGGCCCGTCTACTTCCTGGGTTACTCTGCCTGCTGATGAACTCATTGACTTAATCTCTAGGTGGCATGGAAGACATCTGACTTAGTTGAGCCAATCCCAAAAGACCAGATCGGATACTGGCTCCACCTGCAGGTAGGGAATTCTGGAGCAAAGTAGTGCCCGTTGATGCTATGGTCATGGCGTTGGCCACAAAAAAGGAACTTCTTGACCAAAGTTCCTCTATCCATTCCCTTAAAAGGGAGTCTAGGGTGTTTGGCAGATTTGGAAACTGTGTGTATGCTTCAGCAACTTTTGCCCTTAGGTCGTTGAGCTACCTGGTACACTTTACAAGACTACAAAGGGACTTGATAAAGGAACTGTCAAAATCCTATTCTGGGACCACTACTGCCGATACTTAGACTTCTGTGGCCTCACGTTTGGCTACCCTCCAGTCTATTTCTAATTCATCAATGAAGCTTATCTCACATGCAGCTGACAGTGCCTCAAGGATGTCAGGTTCAGGCATTTCCATTAGGATACATGCCTAGATGCACTTGTATGATTATGTGGAGCCCTTCAAGTCATCATTTGTTAATCAACCCTTTGACAGCAGTTTGTTGTTTGGCCCTAATAAAGATACAATCTCCAGGTGTGAGAAAAATGGAAAGACTCTCTGCAGTAGGCATACATTTTTTGACCCCATCGAAGAACCTTTTCTAGGAATCAATGAGGTGGTCAAAAGATGTGGTTCAGAAATTCCCATGGTCCTTTCCACAATCCATATTGGAGATAGTTCCCCCAAGAGCAGAGGGAGGAATGCAAATTGATGACAATGGCCATGTGGCAGAAGAGACCCACAGAGCCAAGGGTCCAGGGATTCCTCCTCTGGAGGCAATCCGGGGTCAATTATCCCTGTACCAGAGAGTCTGGCTAGACATCACAAAAGATATGTGGATGCAGAGGATCATTTCCAGAGATTATGTAATTCCCTTTTCCCTTTCACTTTCATCTGTATGCAAATTTCCCAATGTTCTGCCCAGTCAGTGGAAAGTGGTAACACTAGAAATACAAAAGCTGCTACAAAAGAGTCATGCAAGAGGTCTCACCAGACCAGATAGACTGCGGAACTTACCCAAGATTCTTTTTAGTGCCAAAGAAAACAGGACTGGAGACCAGTTTTGGATCTCAGCAACTTGAACAAATCAGTTTGACACACAATGTTTCAGATTGTCACGGTTCAGTCCATTCTGCCTTTCTTGTCCAAGGATGACTGGATTTGCTCTATAGTATGTATCCTGAAGATCTATCACATAAAATTGAACAGACAACCCAGAAGGTATCTATTCTTCCAACTGGGAACCAGTCATTGCCAGTTCAGAGAATTGCATTTTGGCCTCACCACAGCCCCCAGGGTGTTCACCAAATCCATGGCTGTGATAGCAGCACACTTTAGACTGCAGGGATTCCAAATGTTTCCGTACATGGACAACTGGCTCATTATCTCCCTGACCAGGCATCTACTAATAAGTGCACGAGATCAGATACTCCAGACTTGTTCCCATCTGGACATAACCATAAATTACAACAAATCTCAGTTAGAACCATCTCATTCACTGGAATTCATAGCAGCAAATTTCAGCATGGTATCAGTGACAGCCTCTCTTGAGAGTACAAACTATCAGATTCCAGGTCAGGAAAATAATTCACAGCACCACAATTTCAGCTCACTTGATTCGTCAGGCTGTGGGGTCAGTGTCAATTGCCATAATTTTAGTTCCTGTAGCAAGATTTCATATGAGAATTTTTCAATGGATGTTGACAACTCAATCACACATGATGATGATTCCAAAGACATGCATATGGAGCGTTTCTCCCCGGGCCTCCGCTGAAAACAGGCTGTGTGGAACCTAGTCGGACATTCCCGGTCAACAAATGTTAAATAAATAAATAAATAAATAAATAAACTCAATGGTAGATTTTTTTGTCAACGCATGTCAGCCCAAATAAGAATCATTCAGGGATGCAAAAGATGCCTTTGATGGTAGATTCAATAAGACCAAGTTCTACAAGCCCGTTTTTTTTATTATCCCTCAACCCAAGGCTGTAGTGCCCATGGAAGCTTCCCAAATTGAGGGGAGGCACTTCCTGGGGAAGTCTATCCAAGGCACTTGGTCCCACGAAGAGGCCAATATCTATACCAGTGTCCTGGAAATAAGAGCTGTGCTCTTAGCTTTGCAGGGATTCTAAGACAGTCTATCCTTTTTGGGACAGTTGCGATTCAGACAGATATGTCAATAGTCTGGTACATCAACAAGTAAGGGGGGAACCAGGTCTTACCCCTTGTGTCAAGAAGCCCTCAGAGTGTGGCAATGGGCGATCTCTTCTAACCACTTTCCAATAGCAACGAACATCCCAGGGAAGTCCAACGTGATAGTAAACAAATTGAGCAGGTGCATTCTACTATCTCACAAGTGGTCTCTCAACATGAAAGTGACAGAAATGATTTTCCATCGATGAGAACAGCCTTACTGTGATCTTTTTGCTTCTCCCCTAAACAACAGGTGCAGCAGCTTCTTTGCCCTGATCCCCACCACCCCACCTGCGGATTCATCAAGGGATACTCTTCTCCACAATTGACTACCCCAGTCTCCTCTAATTTACCCACCAACTCCCGTAATTCCCAAATTTCTGCAGAAAGCTGCCCGGTTGAAGAGCAAAGTCATCCTCATTGCACCTTACTGGCCTCAGCAGATATGGTTACCCTTCCTATAGCCTCATCTACTTTACTCACCTTGGATTCTGGATCTGATTCCAGACCTCTTGTCTCACCCGACAGTCATGATTCATCAGATATCTCAAACTTCAAGCTAACAGCGTGGTTTCTGCAATTCCATTAATATCTAGACAACCAATGTTGTTTTCCCTTGTTTGCCATATACTTTTATGTTCCCATAAGGCTTCTACAAGAAAACTTTACAGAAACAAATGGAAAATGTTTCTTTTTTGGGCACATCAGAAACACATTGACACATTCTCAGTGCCCATACAAACTGTTCTCAAGTTTATGGCAAAGATTTTTAATGAGGGAGCTAGCTCCTCAACAATTAGTGTTCAGTTAGCAGCAATTTCCAACTTTCATATTGGGTTTGAGACTTCTTCCTTGGCTTCATCTAAGCTTTGTAAAGCCTTTCTGAGAGACACAGTCCTACTGAGACCTCCCTATAAAGATGCTACTCCACCGTGGAATTTAAATCTAGTATTGCAGGCTATAATTCGATCACCCTTTGAATCAGCAGCAAAATGTGATCTTAAATTTCTGACTTGGAAAACTATTTTTCTAGTGTCCATTACGTCCTCTAGAAGAATTTCAGAACTTCAAACATTGTTCTCTAAACCTCCCCACTTGATTTTTCATAAGGATAGACTATCATTACGTACCAACCCTCTTTCCTTCCTAAGGTGGTGTCAAAATCCAGTATTAACCAGTCCATTAATCTGCCAGTCGTCTTTCCTAAATTTGCTAACAAAGATGAATATATGTTGCACTAATTGGATGTTCACAGACAATTATGATTTAACCTACATAGAACAAAAGAAATTAGGAAGACAAATCAATTACTTGTTTCCTTTGCAGATTCTAAATTGGACAAATCAGTTGCAAAGGTAACTTTAGCCAGATGGCTGAGGGATTGCATATTTATCTACAACAAATTGGGTCTTACCAAGACCTTTAAAAGCCAATTCAACTAGGTCCATGGCAACTTTCAATGTTTCTCTCTCGAGCTTCCGTGGACAACATATGTGAGGCTGCAACTTGGGCCAGTCCTCATACCTTTATTACTCATTACCAACTGGATCTGGACTCAAGGGGAAGAGCAACCTTTGACTCAGTTGTGCTCAGTAATATCCTTGAGTTCATATGGAAATTTTGGAAGCTGGTGATTCTGTCTCTACAGTTGAGGACAGAATGAAAATTGACAACATCAGATAAAAAAGTTATGTACTTACCATAACGTTCCATATGTGTTATCCATTTTCATTATTCCTCAACTTCCCACTCACCAACCCCCAGCCTTTTTCACAGATACTTTCTAGAAGAACAAGAGCATCTAAGGACACCACTGTCCCTTATATTGAGCTCCAAATAGAATTTCTTCTGTAAGATATATATATTAGTATGTCCTACTTTTGGTAAAACAGTAAACAAGATCTGGGGTATGTTAGGTGCATTATGTAAGGGAAGAGCTTGAGAGTTTTTCTCTGGCCACGAGCTAAAGTAACGTCTGATTCGGATCAGATCTTGACCCAACAGTTGAAGAATGAAAGTGGACAAGACGGATGGTATGTTATGGTAAGTATGTAACTTTTTTTTCTTTTGGGGCACAGGTCACTACTCATTGTTTATAGTGTGTGCACAACTCTGTTACTTCTTCTAGGGCTATGGCCTTTGGTACTGTTTTGAGGAGGTTTGCATGGCTGCATTCTCAGAACCTCCAAGATGATAAAAAATGAGATTTTAAATTCACTTTTGGATAGAGCTTTAGTCTTTGGCCCTTCTTCTGCAGAGATGATCAAAATGTATGATGGAAGGAGCAACATGATCCAGGGAATCTCAAAGATTTTTCCACCCTCCTTTTCCAAATTTTCCAAGGGATTTTCTCTCATCCAAAACGCAGAATAAATGGTCTCGGCAAAATATAGGTAAACAGATGTTTAAGAAGAAATGGCAAGGGGGTTTCAAAAATAAGTCTTGAACCTCTCAAAAACAAGGACAGTTCAACAAATCTGAATGACTAGTCAAGAGACTTTGTGACTCACTTCCACTGTGGCCTCTTTTTTTCCAGAAAGTTTGAATCTCCATTTTTTTCTCTTTAGCAACAGATAGTTTCATACAAATGGGTTTTGAAAATCATTAATAAAGGTTACAGATGGCAGTGGAAGGAAATTCCTCCTTTCCTGGGAGTCATTCCTCATCCTGCAGATCAGACTCCGTTTCCACTAGTTGTTCATCACATGCTGTTTCTATGAGTGTTAGAATAGGTTCTTCCTCCCCAGGTGAGGAAGGGTTTTTATTCAAGGATGTTCCTAGTTCCAAAGAAAAAAAAATTCTTGGAAGACCAGTTCTGACTCTTTCTTTCCTAAATCTGTTTGTGATAGTGCCCACATTCAAAATTATGTAACTTCACAACTTGTTACCACTTCTTCCTCCAAGTTTCCTGGAAAATTGGGAAAAGGAGGCTCCCTTCGCTCTGGAATAGAATTCCAGTTCATGTGAGGCAGAGCACTTCACTGAATCTCTTCAAGAAGAATCTCGATAGGTGGATGGGGGATCGTAGGTTTGTCCCAGGGATTACTCCCGTGTCACTATTAGACAGAGGCACAGTAAACTAAACCTTAAAAAGGCACAGTATACTCAAATCAAGGGGTGGCGTAAGCCATACAGAAATTGGGCTAGGCTTATAATTGCCCCAGGGCAGATAGCTTAGTATGAACCTATGAACCTATAACACTAGACTTAAAAGATGCTCATCACATCCTTACTCCTCCAGATTTCAGATGTTTAAAGTTTTGTCATGAAATGGACTATTCATGACACCAAGTTCTCACAAAGTTTCTTGCTTCAGTTGTAGCTCATTGCAGGCTACAGAGTATCCACATTTTTCTATATTTAGATGGTGTGCTTATCTTTACAGTCTTTTTTCAAAGTGTTAGGAATCTCTGTCTTGAGTGAGAGATCTCTTACACAAGCTGGGATTCCAAGAGAGCATTCAAGTCCAGTCTGTCTTGACTCCTTCACATAGGATTGTGTTCCTGGGATGTCAGCGAGACACTTCAGTTCAAAGAGCTTTTCTTCCACAGGGAAAAAATAGATCAATATCTAAATCTCTTTCTAAGGTTTTCCACGCAGACTTTGGTCACTGCGAGAAAATACCTCAGGATTTTGAGTTTTGTGGCATCTGTGTTTCTCATAATACCCCTGGCAAGACTTCACATGAAAAAGATGCAATAATATTGGAAATCTCTTTGGTCCCAGCAATGATATTGGAAATCTATTTGGTCCCAGCACCAACACCCATTATCTTTTCAAATCCCAATGATGGGGTTTGGCAGAAGCAAAATCATTTGGTTGTGAGAACAGATATCCTTAAATGTAGATTTCCCCTTCTCCCTTCCTGCTCCAAAGCAGTCAGTCACCACATACGCCTTGGACTTTGCTGGGGAGCAGTTTCAGGAGGGATAAAAGTGCAGGGGCTGTGGGTCAGCAAGGACAGGTGCAAGCAAATAAATAGCAAGGAGATTTTTGCCATTATCAAGGCACTCCATTCTCTGAGCCATCTTTTCTCCTCAGGACCTCTTCAAGTGGTGCAGACACAGTCATGTGATACATCAACAAGCAAAGGGAAACTAGGTTGTACTTCCCCCTTTGCAGAGTAGCCATGTGAGTTTGAGATGCAACATCACAACACAGTCTCACTCTACAAGCATTCTACCATCAGAGCAAAAACTGTGTGGCAGACAGGATGAGCAGGACCAGGACAGACACTCATGAATGCAAACTAGATCATGGTGTCTTCCAAGATTTGATCCATCTGTTGGGAGTTCCTCAAATAGTCCTCTTTATGGCCTCTCAACAATCAGCTGACAATATTATGTTCCAAGACTCCATGGCAGAAGGCCTGAAAGGCATATGCCTTTTCTTTTCCAATGTCAGGAATATTCCTGTATACTTTTCCATCCTTCTCACTAATATGCAGGTTATTTCTGAAGATTCAGAAGGAATCCCCCAGGATCATTGTGGTGACTTCCATCTGGTACAGGCAACTGTGGTTCTGCCTTGTTTCCTTATTTTGGAAATGGCCAAGGGCAATTTTCTCATAGACTGGATGTACTCACACAAGAGCAGGGGTGTTTGATACACCCCAGTATCAATCAACTTCATTTGACTGTCCGGATAAGATCTCAATTCCTTTTAGGCACTTTTTTACTGAGGAAGTGCAGCAGATACTAATAGAGGCAAGAAATCCTGCTACTAGAAAATCATACATTAGCAAATATGAATTTTTTTTTTAGTTTGTACCAACAACATAACCAATACCCATTCAAGGCTAGTTGTTTTCTTGTTTTATATTTGTATGTTGCTATGCTATGGCCTTTCTCATTCCTCTATCAAGTTTAATTTATTGGCCATTTTGGCATGTCTGCCCATGGATTGTCCTCTTTCAAAGCAGTCTCATGTCAAAGTGTTTTTGAAATTGGTTTTGAGTAAGAGGCCTCCAATAAAACCAATGACTCTCTTTGTTATCTTAATTTTGTGTTAGTGATTCTAACAAGTGAGATCCTAAACATGGAAACTTGACTGATTGCTGTGACTTCAGCAGGAACGGTATCTTAGTTGCAAGTACTTATGGTGAGTCAATGCTTTCTCTTTTTCCATAGGGACAGGGTTTCTTTGAGAACTAATCCTTCCATGCTTAAAGGGGTATCTGAGTTCATTCTAAGCATACTGTCCATCTCCCCATTTTCTTTCCTGATCCTGAAAATGAGGGAGAATGGGTACTCCGTGTCTTGGATGTCCACTGACAACTCTGGTACTATCTTGACAGAACTAAATCAGATCTTCAGATCAATTGTTCATTTCTTGTAAAAGTCATATCCTTTCGACTTATCCTGGTTGGGGTTCGCCACAGCAGAACAATGGTCCGCAGGATAATTGGCAGTGGAATTTTATGGTGTCGAGTTGCCAGCCCGGTGCCCAACCTTCCACAGAAGGCACACACATGCACACACTTACACCTAGGGCCAATTTAGAGTGTCCAATTCACCTACAACATGTCTTTGGGATGTGGGAGGAAACCGGAGTACCCGGAGGAAACTCACACGACCGCAGGTAGGACATGCAGACTCCACACACAAGGCACCCCAGCCGAGAATTGAACCAGAGAACCTCTTGCTGTGAGACATTAATTTCTTGTAAAAGTAAGAAGGGAAAATATGTCAAAAACAGACTTTCCAAAACTATTCCAGGCAGGGTTAAGACCCACTATATTGGAGCCTTTACCTCATCTATGGCTTTTAGGAAAGGGTTAGGTTCTAGAAGTAGTCTAGAAGCTTCTACTTGGTCATTTGTACATACTTTTACAAAGCATTGTAAGCTTGATTCCTTTCCTAGATCCATATCAGGCTTCGGCAGGACCAATCTTCATGGGCTCCTGGGTGCTTCTCCTTCCAACTCCCAGAAGTAGTTAGCTAGGATAATCTACCCATATAGCTATGGTTACTGCAGCAGTGATCAATACGATGAACTCAATACAGTTGTGTAAGTAAACTTAAACAGTAGATATTCAAATAACCACTGCTGCAGTAGCCCACCCCCCCCCTGTTTTTGTGTGCTTTCTATGCCAGGGTGTAGACATTTATTTTTTTTGTTGTTCCTAGCATTGCCCTTTCAGGGCTTAGGCTCCCTTTTGCTTTTGGCAGGAAAGCTTTGAAGGACTTTGCCCCCAAACTTGTATTTTAGGCATCTCAGCTCAAGCTGCCTAATAGTGTGACCGCATGGAAGGTGCTCTGTAGCTTTTGAAGCTGGCCAGCTGTTATTTCCTTGGCAGGATACTTCATATAACCCATATAGCTAAGGCTACTGCAGCAGTGATCATTCAAATATTTACTGTTATGGTTAGTTTACTTACGAAACTGTACTTTTCCACACACTAGATGTGCAACTAGAACCACACTTCCCAACCTCTTAGCACAAGAAATCTGGTCAAAGCCTGACATAATGTTGGGACAAAGGCCCAAAAATATGGATACATTTTAAATACTGCTTTTATAAACTTGGAAAGTTGCTAGAATAACAGGATTTGTGTTAGCATGCATTTTTCTGAAGGATATGAAGTCTGAAACTCAAATGCTTGCCATTTAGTGACTTTCATTTTTAGACCATCCCAGTGATGTCAAAAAACACAAGTTCTATGAGGAACAGACTAAAAATGTGAAGCAAATATCTGGACATTCTGTGAAAAAAGGTACAACTGGAACACAGCAGGAAAATGCATTTCTTCAGAAAGCTGACCAGCCTTTTGTTTTCCTTCAGTAATGGAAAAAATGGCATGCTTGATTTTCAACAAACAAAACACATTCTCTTACTGATGTACGGGTAGTAGAGCCCTGCTACCCTCTATCTTGCATTCTGTCAAAGCTCAGAACTCCTCCCTCTGTCTGTTGGTGGAAAGAACCAATCAGCTGCCAGAAGCAAGTATAGTCTTTCACAGTCACAGACAAGAAAGTCTTCAGCTTTTTTCTAGTGCCATTAGAAGAGAAAAGTCTCTGAGAAGACTGCTCCTCAATGGCTTCTTCCCTCTGCCTTTATCAGTGCTTCAGCTTCGTTTAATGTTAGTTTGTTCTTTAAAAAAGGTATACATTTTCAGTATTTTATTCTTTATTACAGTATGAGCTCATATTCTGTTAAATTGAGTTTGTGTGGGATTTTAATCTTGAGTAAACTGTGGCAGTTAATTGTGTTGATTTAAGGCTTTATTTTGAATCTCTTGACAGAAAATGTTTTCATAGATTCAAGTGCATTAGTGAATTGTGTAGTTGACTTTTTAAACATTTTTTGTTTAAACTGAAATTTACATTGAGTTCTTTGTCTAAGGCAAATGTAAGCTGTTTTTATTCATATGGTACTGAAATTAGCCATTTTTTATTTAATTGGGTTTTTATGATATGCAGTTGTGCTTGGTGTTGGACTACTGAGATTACTGCCTTTTTCCTCAGTGAAGCATTCTATTAGTTCCCTTCTATAGAAAGTCTTTTCACAGCTATTTACAGGGAGAATATTGGGATATTGGCCCTTTGGATACTGGGTTTATGGTTTCTCCAGTAGCTGGTTCTGACCTGGCTAGTTTTTCTCCTCTGTCTTGATGGGCTGTGATACTTTACCCCTGCCACGAGCACCATCTATCCCATTTGTACCTAAACATAAAAATAAAGCAAATAAAACATGCTTCAGCCTACATGTTGTGACTCTGCAGTAGCTCAGCCAAGAGCAGGCTATTGGACCACTTGCTTTCTTTTACCTCCAGGTCCCATGGTGTGGTGTCGGTACCACAAAATTGCAATGACGTAATGGTCAGACACATCCTCTGGGGATGTACCATTGCCTGCTTCAGGTACAGGTGAACCAAACTCTTTAGATGCAGAGGTCAGGGGTGCAGAATCCATTGCCAGGATGGATACATCTCCCTCTAGGGATTCTCCCTCCAGTGTACTGCATGCTAAAAAGGGACAGACATCCCTCCAGTGAAAAGGCAGTAGTCTCTGTCTCGTTTCTCACCTGAAGGGGTGGCTATGGGTAGATCCATTGTTCAGGCAGCTGTTTGCAGGGTACATATCTCTGTTAGTAACGCTGGCATTTCCACCTCTGCTCTTTCATTTAAGGATCCTGATTCTGATGGGGATCAGGTGTTTGAGGATTATAACCTGTCCGAGTTGGTTCAATCAGTTTCCCCTGATAATGAACAGGTGCGGGTACCAAAACAGATGTTTTATTTTACCCAGATGTCTAGGTTTTGGGATGTATTTATTTGGGAACAGTATTCTGCTGCCCCTGAGACTGGCAGGGTATATGATCTTTTGGAGGATGGAGTGCCAGTCCTCTAGTGATCCCGCATAGGAGGATGTTTTCAAGAAAGATTGTATTTCTCCTCTGCCTATTGAGGCTGTCCCAAAAAATGTGTTTAGGAAATTTAAAGTATTCTGTGACATGCCGGTTCTCCAAGCCCCTTTGTCTACAGACCCTGCACCCGTGTCCCTGGCATATATTTCTAATAGAAAGACCATGTCTTCAAATCCAGTCCCACAAGATAAATAAGGCAAGTAGCAAGAATCTCAGGGAAAGGAGTTGTAGTCCTGCACTGTAGCTTTTAAAATAGTTAACTATCACTTTTGTATGTGTGAGTTTGTACTGGGATGCATGTATGGTTTAGAAGAGTTTGCTGCATAGTTGCCTATTAAGCAAAAAGTCTATGTCAAGAATATTGCTTCTCAGGAGTCAAAACATGCATTAAAGAGCGCTGTGGAGGGAGCTGACACTGTTTCAACAAATGCAGCTTTTTCGGTGGTGGTGAGGAGGTATGCTTGGTTCCACAGCCAGAAGTTATCTGATGAATTAAAAAATGAGATTTTAAATGCTCCTATTGAGTCTGATTGTGTGGTTGGTACAGCAGCTAATTAGATCCTTAAAACTCTGGGATAACAGAGATAAATTTATGCAAGTGGTGTTGAAAATGTTTCATATTCCCAAATTCTCCTCTTTTTAGCAGAATAATTTTTGGAGGCCTCTTAAACAAAAGTCCAGTATGGAAAGGACCAAGATATTAAAAGGAAGTGATAGGATTAGAGCTCCGCCAAGCCTAACAAGAGGGGGTCCCTTTTCCAAAAAGCAGATCCCCCCAATTTATGATTATGCCAAGACAGGGCACCTGATTTTTCCAAGCCCCCCCCCCCCGCCAGGTGCTGCATCTCTAAACATGTCTCTCAACAAGGCAGCATGGCCACCTGTGGTTTCTGACAAATGGATTCTCAATATTGTGGACAGGGGTCATCAATGGCAGTTGAAAGACAAGTCTGTTATTCCCTCCTATTCTCCAGCATATGCTAAACGCAGCAGTCATAGAACCAGTGCCCCCTTCCAAGTAAATGAGAGGCTTTTATTCTCTAAATTTTCAGGTTCCCAGGTTCCAAATGCTCACTCTACAGGCAGTGCTTCCTCTTCTACCACAACACTGCTCCATGGTGACCATGGACTTAAAGTATGCTTATCATTGTATCCAAATTGCTCATCGCTTCCAGAGGTATTAGATTTTTCGTCTCTTGGTCCCACTTTCAGTTTTCTAGTTTTTTTTCTATATTCCCGTTTGGGCTAACCACTGTTCCTTGAGTGTTTGCAACGTTTGGGCTAACCACTGCTCCTTGAGTGTTTGCAACGTTTGGGCTAACCACTGCTCCTTGAATGTTTGCAAACTGCCTATGAACATTCTACATTTTTTCCGTACTTAAATGACTATCTGATTTCCGCAGAATTTGCATCCTGGTGTTTGAAATCATTAGAGAAAGCCAAAATAGCAGCATGCTATTAGCTGAAAAATCCACAAAACAAAAACACGTCAGCACAGAGAAATAAAAGTTCAATTTAATTCCACAACTGCCAAAAGTAAGCGCTTTCATCTCCTGCAATGGAGACTTCTTCAGACTAATGACAATCGTTAGAGAAGGTTTTGGCCATACTCTATCTCTTCTAGGGTTCAAGTTAAACTTCCTGAAGTCGTGCCTTACCCCACTCGCAAAGACTCTTCTTTCTATATTGTCTAATCGACTCTAACAAAAGAATGTCCTTTCTTCCTGAAGACATGATCTTGTCTTACCAAATGTTGTTTCTGAAATTCTCCAAGAAGAATGTCACCTCGGTTTGAGAATTCCTGTTAATTTATGGACTGAATGCATGCATGATTCTTGTGATACCACTGGATCTTCTTAACATGAGAAAAATTCAGTGGTGTGTCCGAAATTGTTGGATGCAGCATCTTCGTTCCCTGGAAACCCAGTTACCAATGCTTCCTTTCATCAAATGAGAGTTATAGTGATGAAGAGAACAGTCAAATGTCAGTCCAGGGCTTCCATTTTCCCCTTCAGTACCTGTGCAATCTGTCCAGACAGATTTGTCCATCTTTGCTTGGGCAGCTTTGTCAATGGGGAAATAAGTGCAAGTCCCTTGGAGGCCTAAAAATACACAGAAGTACATCAATATCAAGATGTTGACAGTGATTCGCACCTTGAATGGTTTTCTTCAGCTATGGACTCTGGCTTATCACCAGTTGATTATGGACAACACCACAGTTATGTGGGATCTCAACAAACAAGGGGGTATGAGGTCAGCCTCTGTGCCTGTTGACTGTGATGGCCTGGGAGCTGGCTTCTCAGTATTCTGTGACTCTTCAGGCTTCATATGTCCTATCAGAACAGAACATTGCGGCAGACAGACTAAGCAAATCTTGGGTAGAGCCACAAGTGGAAGCTCAAGACAATGGTGTTCCAGAATCATGTTTAGAAGTGGCAAACTCCTCAAGTAGATCTGTTCAACATCTTTCAAACAAACAACTAGAGAAATTCTGTTCCATGCATCCTTGCAGCCATGCCTGGAGGACCAACTCATTCTCATTCCCTTGGATGAGAATGTTCCTGTACATGTTTCCACCCTTTCCACTGATTCAGCAGGTGCTTTTCAAAGTTCAGAGAGAAATTCACAAAGATCACTGTGATGACACCCTATTCGCCCAGGCAATCTTAATTCTCTCTGTTAATGGTAATGGCTAGGGGCAATTACCACAAACTTCCTCAAACTATGGATCTGCTGACAGTCTCAGGGGCAACTGGTGTATCAAGATTAGGAGAAACTTCAGTTGACAGCCTGGATAATTTGTTCTTGACTCCATTTAGGCACTTGTTTCACGAGTAGCTGGTGTTAAAGGAGGCCAGAAAGCTGCTACTTGAAAATCTTATGGTTATAAATGGATGACGTTTTCTAAGTAGTACCTAAGTGGAAACAAAGTGACCGCTGAAGTTAATATTCATCTGGTCTTGAAATATTTGTGTGAGTTACTTCAGGATGGCTTACCGTATGCATCCATTAAGGTGTATTTAGTAGCCATCTCTGCCAATGGATCCCCCACTTTCCTCTTATGTTTTGGTAACTCATTTCATGAAATGAATGTTGCATACGAGACCCCCAAGCAAGCAAATTCCTCCTTCATGGGATCTCAACTCTTCTGGAAACATTTATATTATCACCTCTTGAACTAGCAGATCAAGCTAATCTTAAGTTCTTAACATGGAAAGCTGTTTTGCTTATTGCTCTGATTTCTGTAAGGCAAGTTTCTAAGCTGCAAGCTTTCATGGTCGAACAACCTTACTTTGTTTTCCACAAGGATAGGGTTGTGTTGTGTACTAATCCTCTTTTCATGTTGAAAGTGGTCTCAGAGGGCTCACTGTCAGTCAATCCAATAATCTCCCTGTGTTCTTTCCAGAACATATGAATGTGGGAGAGAGAATACTTCATACTTGGATGTGCATCGTCAGCTCAGGTTCTATCTTGATAGAACGAAGCTTTTTAGGAAGGCTGAAAGAATTTTTATTTTCTTCTGTGGAACAAAGAAAGATCAACCTATCTTTAAGCAAACTGTTGCACATTGTATTGTTTTTCTTCTGATATTAATGTTTGTTGCACCCACCATGGAAAGGCGAATCCAGGCAAGGTAAAGACGCATTCCATTAGGTCTTGTGGCATGTTGGAAAGGAGTGGACTTGAGGTATTCTGGAGGTAGAAACTTGGTCCTCCACCCATACTTCCAAAACCTGAATACTTTTTCCAGATCCAGTGCCAGCTTTGCGAAGACTGTTCTCCAGCAGCTCCTGGACCCTTATGCCCCCCCCCCCAGGCTGGGTAAGCTGAGGGTATCTACCCATATGCCAGTAAGGCAGTCTGTTGTGATGTTCCACTTAACTGTAATAGTAGATGTTCGTAGAACACACTGTCTTACAGGCAGTACCCTCCCAACATCCCCTTTAGTTGGATGTACGTAGTTTGTTTGACATTTGCTGTGTGTATGTGGTGGTGGTATTCACAAAGCTTGTGTTTCCATCTGCTTTTCCTTTTGGGCCAAAGACAAAACTTATGGGCTGCTGTATGTGAAGGACTATCCCATAGACAAGCATTGGGAGTAGTTCTGAACTTTGACAGGCTGCCACACAGAGGCTAGCAGGGCACTACTACCCATACAAACATCTACTACTGTTATGGGCAAATAGAACTGTACTTATACCTAGGAAACTCTTAAGTGTATTGCCTTTTCATTATTATAAGCAGAATAAGCCTGTGCTAAGCACTGGTTTAGCACACACTATTTCAGTCGCTTAGTTCAGAAATGTATCTACCAAATGCTAGAGGCTTCTACACGGACTACTGCCCACACATCCAAAAACTGATGTAAACTAGCAGCTCAGTTGAAAGGCAGGATAGATTTTTTTTCATTGCTACATTACAACAGATCCTGTAACCTTCCATGTACCAGGGGCAACATGGAATTGCCAGAGATTCTACTTGAATGTAATGATTAACTGTTACCTTGATCCTCCAATAAGAAGATTGTACAGCTGTGTAAGACATGTGGCATTATGTTTTTAAGGAGAGGCCAGTCTAACAATATAGCTTCTCTCCTTTCATTTCAGTGTTGGAGCAATGCACAGTTTTGTTGTGTAGGCAAATGCTTGTGTTTTCTGTATTTTATTAGTTACTAACTTTAAGATTTTGTGCTTATGGTAGTCAAATTTTATTTATTTATTTATATTTGTTGACCGGGAGTGTCCGACTGGACGTAGGTCCATTTTCAGCGGAGGCCCGGGGAGAAAAGCTCCACAGTTAAAATAAACAGACAGTAGTTACATTGGATTACATAGCGAGTAACAGTTTACATATCAATTACTTACAACATATTTACAGATGAAGAACATAGTACATCAGTAGACAACTAGAATCTTTATCTGTGAAGTACATAACAGACATTAACAAATGTTACAAGAAGAAGTTCCTGCTGTATAATAAGTACTGGTTTATGAGCATCTGAGCTTGCTATAATCAAGGTAGTTAGTGGAGTGGAAAGAAAGGTAGTGGTTGGATGGGGAGGGTGATATTAGAGTGGGGGTTGCAAGGGCATAGCCAGCATGTTTTTAGGTGTGTTTTTAGTAAAGTTTTGAAGTGGGTGCATCATGGTATGGAGGTAATTGTGGGTGGGAGTGAGTTCCATAATTTTTCTATGGTGCAAGAGAACAGTGCTTCACCAGCAGAGTTATTGGCTTTAGTGATCTGCAAGTAATTTTTGTTGCTGGATCTTAGTGGTCTAGTGGTGCGATAGGGTTGGAGTAGATTCTGGAGGGATGGGACATTTAGTGGATGATTTACTAGTTTGTGGGCGAGTGAGAGTTGATACCATTGAAGGAGGTGAGGGAATTCAAGCCAGCCCAGTTCAGCAAGTGAGAGACAGTGGTGACTACGGTAGTGACATTAAACTTTTATCCTACATGGTATTTGGCTTGAAAAATAGAGAACCATGTAAGATAAGTATGAATTACATAGTAGCCTTGTGGCATGTATCTCATTACCACTGTAGGCCATAAACTATCATAGGCCCTTTCGGGAAAGCAGCAGAGTATTAGAAAACTAGCCAGGATCAGAGAAAATCAAAGATCTGATGTTGTCTTTCATGTCCATTCCTCAACTGATGGGTTACGCATCCAACCTTGGATGATAATTTTTTTTTCAGACTTGTGATCTGTAGCTCAGGCTCTTTCCCTAACCCATAATTCCTTCCTGTCCCTAACATTACCTCATATCTTGTTTGCCACTCATAGAGTCTGTACATGATTCAGGCTTTTATCCATTTGTGTTTTACAGTTTATCAATCAGTCTTTGTAGTTGGCTCCTTCCAATCTATCTATTTATCCAGATGCGATGTTATGAGGTAGTGCCATCTGTGCCAGGGAGAATGAAAGTATGTGTACATATGCGAGCATAGCTAACTGGAGTTTTTTTAAAGAATTTTATCTTATTTGACTAGCATGCTGATTTGCACAAATGTTTGGGTTAGAAATATATTTGTAAAGTTATTTGTGTTAAAAATGCATTAACAGTAGGTCCTGCTAGACAGAAAAAATGTATGCATGTATATTAGGTTGTATTGTAACTGATCAAATGTGTATATTTATCAGAGAACCCTGGAAGAGTGGAAAGTTTGAAATTGTGTTGTAGCTTTCAGATGCTGCCACAGACCTTAGCAAAGTTCTCTGTGTGTATTGTACCAGAATCAGGTGACCAGAGGTGATGTCATCCTCTAACCAGCATCTGGTTTCTTTGGAACTCTTGCAGCAGCACTTTGGAACATGACAGGAAAGATTTCTGACAGGATATATATCTCACACAACCACACAGGCAATGACTGCCATCATCTGGCTTTTGCTGTGGTAAGCTACTCAGCACACACTAGCTTGCCTTGCTTTAGTAAGTAGTCAGGGAACAGTAATTCCTTAGTCAGTCAAGGACATTTAGTGATAATAGTTTAGTATTATTTTCTGCATCTGTGAGAAACTCTCCAACTGTATTATTTTTATATCTCTGTGGTTGAAACTCTGTTGTTTATTGTATTCAGTATTCATCTTTTTTCTGTTTTATCATTAAATATTGTAATACCTTTCATTGTGACTGGTCCTTTAGAGAATACTTTTAACATCTTGAGAGTACTTATGCTTGTTTTAGTGACACTGTGGCCACTCCAGAAAGCCTTGCTGCTTTAGTCACACCTACCATTTGTATTAGTATTAATTTTACATAGTATAATTGGGTACCATTTGTAAGAGCCTTAGACTAGCTGAATGGTGGCAGCATGATTACTTCAGAGTCTGGACAGAAAGGGGCACAGCTAGTAAACCTGTGACAGCTTTTCCCAGGTGTGTGTGTGTGTGTTAAACTCAGATATCCAAGTGTGTGTGTCAGCTACTGGGAACAGCAGCACAGAGCTCCAAAGTGGTCAGTGTGGATTTTGTATAGGCCTACAGAGATCCATCCTTAGGTCTCTGTGTGCTCTTAAGGGAAATTGTGCTTGGTTAGTTCCAAATGCAGCAGGGTCTTTGGGGAGAGGGCCTCTTGAGATGCTGTGATCCATGATTGGCCCCCTGTCTCATACGCCTTCTTACCAGCTCCCCTAATTCTGAAATTCCTTCAGAAAGTGTTACAATGGTTCTCTTCAGAAGAGCCATTTTCTTTTAATTAAGGTTTATAATGAGGTTTTAGTCCAGCATGATTTGTCCCTTTTGATCTGACGACCAAAAATTTGCTCAGATAGGATTTAAAATTAAACTGAATTATCTCAGTAAATGAGCATTCAGCAGAATTCTAACCTTCCATCAATTAGCTTATATGGTGTTTTTAGAGACACTTGTTCAAGAAAATGAATATACCCCATCCTGAGAATGCCCGTTTAATGTATTGCTGCAGCTATTGACTGACATTTTACTGGGTTAGGTATCTTTGCTTTATTAACTTATAGAGGCTACATAGTTTTAGATAAACTTCTTTTCTGTGCAAGGCTGTCTTGTAATTTGGGAGCTTTAATGAAAACAGTTTTTAGCTTGCTGAAGTTGTTCCTAGAGGATTAAGGGAAGTTAAATAAATGCTGTAATTGGATTCAGAAGTCTGGAGAGCAGTTTCACACCACTTTCCCTCCCATATCTTGAAGAGATCAGTTCGACAGCTGCAAGGATGATTGCATTTGGTGCTTTTTCCACATCTAAGAAGTACTCAAAGCTGTATGATTATTACATAGTATGATATTTTGATGGCTAATCAAATTTAGAATTAAATTTCTAAACTTAAAAGTGTTGAAAACTGCAACTAATTTATCTTTAGTCTTGCTGTTGTATAAATGTGTTCATCCTACTGCTTATCTAACTTTCATTAGTTTCATTATTCAAAAACGTGCTTGGCTAAAGCATCAGTTTTATCCAGAGGATATGATTAACAAGACTTTAAACTTTTGGGAGTTTGTAGGCAGCCCTATGCAGTCAAGAGGCAGTCGTCTCTATTCAAAACCTAAGGAAAATGATGAAAACGAGAGAAAGAATTCATTTTGCACATTTTAGCAGATTCATTTTTAATAGAGCAAATCTTTGGTTGGCTGTTTTTTTTTTTTCTTTTGATCGATCTTTTCCTTTAATGGTTGGTCTTCCAAGACTAGACTTCACGGGAGGTGTCTTAACTTCTGACTTTAACAGGAGTTAGGATGCCTTAAGGATAAACACTTTTTGGGATATCTTTTAAATATCCAGGGGGAAGAGTTTGTTCTTCTCAGTGACTCCTTGGGTTTCCTTTTGACATTGCAACAAGGATCCATTCCCTTCTTAACCTCCTCAGAATATTCTTCCTTCCATACTAGGAGTTCCTGCTGTATGGGGCATAACTTCATAATTTCTGGGCAACTGGGAAAGTATCTATTGACTTAAGGCTAAAAGGGAAGTTTCAGTTTTGGAAAAACCTCTCTGTTGAGGACATTCAATAGGTATTCAACTGGCTCCTCTTCAGGGCAACTAAATCCTGTACAAAATGTTGAAAATATAAGAAATTGAAGGCTTTCCTTCTTACACAGCACCAGGTTCTTTCTCACTGCAAAGACTAGATGTAGGTGAAGGTGTAATATAAGATAAATTCCAAATTTGAGAAAGTTCAGGATTTTAAATCTCAAGGCCATTTCCATATCTTATGTACGGTTTTTCAGTTTCATATTGAAAATTTTGCATTACCAGGTCAGCTTTTCTGTTTATCTTGGCAGAAACTCTTGTGTTTTCTGCCAGCTGTCTTCCATCTATTGTTATGGCACTGAGGTTGACCTGGGTGACTGTGAGGCAAAGTGCAGAGAGTGGTATGGTTATCCCTTTCTAGATTCCCTTATCCTTACAGAGGCTTATAGGTTCATAAGAGATTACTAGGCTAACATCCCAAGAGCCGTTACAGGCCTAGCCATGTTTATCCCAAGTTTCCCAATTTTTAATAGCTATATGAGTTTATGCTGTGGTATCTAATACAGACTGCCTCTGTCCATGAGGAACATGGGCACCACCCCAGGAGTAAACTTACAATTGCCCATCCATTGCTCTAGGTTGTGCTTGAAGAAGGTCAGGGAAGAGCTTTGCTTCTTGTAAATGGGAAGTTTGTTCCAGAGAATAAGTCTATGTATCTATCCCTCCAACATGATTTATTCATGTCAGAGGCAGGTTAAGATCCCTTGAATGAGTGAGCCTCATGCAGTTTTATTTACAACTGTGTACCAGTAAACAAGAAAGTCATACATCATCCTTCCTCTACAAAATGTGTTTCTGGGAGTTGTCCTGTATACATTTCAAGAAGAACATGTCTTAATGCAAGGAAACACTGGCAGTTGATGGCAGAGAGTTATGGCTGCAAGCTGTAGTCCCCTGTGGTAGGGGGTTCAATTCTGTCCGCCATCATTTGCCTACTGCGAGAAATTGAGCAAGTTGCTTAACCATGCAGTGCACAGGGGCAACTGGGAATTTGGGCTAGGCTCCCCTAAACTGCAAGTCTAGTAACTACCTGTGAAACCTATAAGAAAATGATCCAGGACTCAGTGTACCAGTTTCATTTGGTAAGGCTGTGATCCATACTTCTGGCCAGGCTATTTCTGACTTTTCTGAGCCAGTGTCATGATGGTGCAGAATTCCAGATTGCATATAGGCCAGCATTACTTATGGAGTATTTTGGCCTAGTCAGAGGATCATTGAATCTGGTGAACAAGCATTTGCTTCAGTGAACTCAATGATGTCTTTCAAGCAACCAGCTCACAATAGAGGAATCAGGCCAGACATAGGGGATCCCACATCTTGGATCTCAAGGTCCAGGGAACAAGGAAATCTCAGGAAAGAAAACTGCACATGAACCCATGTTCTGAGAGGGTTCAAGACGGTCTTGGTGCTAGGGACTCTGCAGGTGATTGCAGACAGCACCACAGTGATTTGGTACACAAGTAAACAGAAGCTGTATCACTCTTATCACCTGTGGAGGATAGCTATGTAGCCCTTGGATCAAATCATAAAATGCAGGTTACTCCTGAAGGCCTCATATATCCCCCCACTGGTGACAGGCCAGTTGAACAGGACCTTGGTGGATCCACACAAGTGAGCGCTGCACAGAGAAACAAGCCTAGACCTTAACAGCAGGTGGGGGGTTCCAAATATAGACCTCTTTGCTTCTCCACTCTCCAGAGTACTTCATTAATAGTTTATATCTTTTCCCTGAATTAGAGTGGGCTATTTCTGTGTTTCTCCTTCAGTTCCCTTGTATCTCTGGGGCATTCAGAAGATCAGGCCAGAAAGGATGTTAATTGCTCCCTTCTGGTTCAGGCACCACTGGTTCTGCCACTTGATACAGCTGGCAAGGAAGAAAACTTTACTGTTGCACAGCATTCTGACCTTCTAATGCAATGCAATGCAGGACAGGGCCTTTGGTCAACTGGTGCCCTAGGCAGAAGGGCTCCACAGTGCTCCCCACACCACGTGTTGCCCCCATACTGGCATACATACACCATTCAGATTACTGGAAAAGTGCCCCTGCCAGACTGGTGCCCTAGGCAGCCACCTAGTTGGCCTATGCCTAAGGCCAGATGTGAGTGCAAGGAGGACTTTTATTCAGTTAAACCTGTTTATTCTGAGTCTAATTGTTTGGAGAATATGACCTTACTTAATCCCTCCCCACTGCATGCCTTCCACTTTAACATCTGCTGTTTTCTGTTCTTAATGATAGTGGCCTCAGTACTACCTCCTTGGGTTGGGACTTCATTGGACACAGAAGAGTTGGAAAAGGCAAGAAAAAACACAGAGCAGGCCCCTAATAGGGTCATAAATGCTGTCTTGTACACTTTTTGTTTTTGAATGTCTTAATTGGGCAGAGCTACTGACATCTTTGAAAACCTTTAATCTAATAATGTAGTAAAAATCATGTTATAACTCAAGTACAAGAAAATCACACCAATTAAAATGGAACAGCTTTATCATCTGGAGTCAAAAGAGGAGTATGTTTTTTCTAATAGTTTTCATTGTATAAACATGTTTTGGGGCTGTAAACATAACTGTCATGACATTTTTTTGTAAAGCACGGACATTTTTCAGAGCTGTTTATTATGTTTTTATGCACACTAATACACATGGATGGATATTTACTAGATGATATTAGATGTATTTTTATATTTATAGTGTTCTATAGTTAAATAGCTATGCGTTTTTTCTTGATTTTAGTTCTCGTCACAGACCTGATGAAGTCTTTATTACATTAGGTAGCCGAAAGCAATTTTACTTAAAAGTCTTTTTATGTGTATTTTATGCTTTTCTTATTAGCTGATTTTGGAATGTGGGTTGCAAATTTCCTTAACTAGGATTTAGTTTGATCTAATCAGTAGTAGTGTGTTGTGGTGGGTACTTGTTCTAAAATGCACTTTTGCAGCCCTGTTTATACTGTTTGTCGTTGGTTTAAAACTAAATTAATAAGTTGGCTTAAAATTAAAAAATGCGTACATTTTCCACACCTACTTTTAAGTATATAAAAGTTTATATGTTTAACACTGTTAAAATATTTCTGATTCTTTGTTACTGAGGATCACCTGTCTGTGACTAATAAAGGCTTGTTGTTTTGGAACATTGTCTACGTTTCATGAATTTTTGGTAATTATTGTGATTGAGCTCATCAACAAAGTTTTAAGACCACTGCTTTTTGTTTTTTATTTCTTCAGAAATTCCTGTCAAAAGACCCAACTATGTTTCTGTTCCTGCGCATGTCTCTTTGTTAAGGAGTTATTTGCTGCTGTTAGCTCTGCAGAAGTCCAGGATATCAGCAAAAGAAAGGAGTGCAGAAAAAGTGGGAGAGAGAAAAGACTGGCTAGGTAAGGAAGGGAATACTGATTGGCTAAGAAAGGAGTTGCAATAACAAAGAACAGGGCATGGGAGTCACTCTGCCAGATTCTGGAAAGTGTATCTGTAGGTGGCACAAAGAAACTATATCAGGTTGCAAGGTAAAGACAGAAAGATAAAGAAGATAGTCAAACACTCTTCATAAGGGATGCCAGCAGCAACCTGCTGAACCACTCCACAGGACATCAAAGGCAGATGGAAGGAGTATTTCCAGCAGCTTCTGAATGAAGAAAACCCCACAGAAGCTGTACTGCCCCATAAGCAGCCTACGGTGAGAGAAGAGGAGGGAGCCCACCATAGAAGAAGTAAGAATAACACTAAGGAAAATGTCGTCATGGAAAGCATCTAGCTCAGATGAGGTCACAGTAGATATGATAAAGATGCTGGCTGAGATAGGGGAGAAATGACTCCTGAAAGTACTCATGGCAGTGTGAAGAGAAAGACGTATCCCAGATGACTGGAGAATAAGCATATTCATGCCTGACACCCATAACTGGGCAGTAGAGAGCCATCAAACTGCTGTCACAATGCATAAAAGTTCTGGAGAGGGTGATTGATAAACGGATACGCAGAGTAGTAGAATGTAAGATGGGAAATGAGTGGTTTGGATTCAGCTCAGGATGCAGTACAACTGAACCTGTATTTGCAGTGATACGGATAGTTGAAGAGGAGCTAGAGGTGAGAAAAAGAGATGAACTGGGCATTCCTAGACTTGTAGACAGAGGGTTTCCCAGTGGGAGTGGGTGTGCACCATGGTTCAGCTCAGAGCCCACTGCTGTTCATGCTGGTGATGGACTACATTAGCAAACAGGTTGGAGTGGACAGATCAAGTTGCTGTATGCAGATGATGTTGCATTACAGGCATACTCTGAGCAAGAACTTCAGCAAAGGATAGGTGAACAGAATGCAAAACTGAAGGCACATGGGATGAGACTGCGCAGATAAGACAGTGGTAATGGCAGTAAATTGTGGACATCAGAAGAAGCTGAGACTTGAAATTGAAGGGAGGATAGTGGAATGGGTTAATAGCTTCATGTACCTGGGTGGAGTGGTTCAGGAGGAGGAAAGTCTGAATGAAGAAGTCAAAGCTAGAATCAGAGGGGCTGCAGCCAACTGGCATAGAATCTCAGGTGTAGTCTGACAGAAGAATGCCAAAGAAGCTGAAAAGTAAGGTGTAAAATACAGTGGTGCGACCAGTACTACTGTATGTTACAGAAACTTAGGCAGTAAAGGCAGAGCAGATGAGGAAGCTAGAGCTGATGGAAATGAAGTGATTGAGATGGTGGTAGGATGCACACTGTGGGACAGACGATGAAATGAGGGCATAAGAACAGAAGCAAAAGTAGCTCCAATTGCAGAAAAGATCAAAGACAACAGATTACGGTGGTTTGGACACATGTAGAAAAGTAGAAGACAGTCTGCTAAAGACAGGAAGAAAGTAAGCTGAAACGAGGACATCCAGCAAAGAGGTGGATGGACTGTGTGAGTGAAGATCTGTGACAGTCAGGCATGAGTGTCAAAGAATGCAGGAGTGTGGCACTGATTCGAGAGAGATGTTGGCAGCTAACACTATACCCGACCCCAAGTAGAAAATGGGAGAAAGGGGAATGATGATGATGATGATTGTACAGGCCCTTTACCCTTCTTATAAGGTGGATTTTGTAAATAAGAAAAGCAAAATTGGATTCCTCTTTCCCTGATGAGGTTCACGATGTTGAATATATAGGGAATTGTGAAAGAACAAACATATTTTTCTTCTCAGATTTCTGACTCCGATTCTGAGCAGAGTATGGTGTCCGAGTCTCCCTGTGAGGGGATTTTTTTCTAAGACTATTTCAGAGATAAAGTAGTGTTTTTGGTGGCAGAACACCAAGGTTTCTAAGTCCCCAAGAAAATCTGATTTTTGTTACAGCTGGTCAGAACCTTCACCTGTTCATCTGATGCTGACAGCCTTGAAGATGTTTGTCACCACCTGTGGTATCCCAGAGACAGCCTGCTGCCCCTTCAAAAGCAGATTGTATAAAGTTCCTTAATGTTTCAAGTTTTTACACATCAATCCCAGACCTGATCCAGCAGCTATAGCTTTAGTAAATCCAGCTGCTGCTAAACGTTTTCTAGTCCACCTGCTTCTGATGAAGATGGGAAGAGTTTTGATAAATTTGGGAGGGGGGGTATGCTTCTTCAACTTTGATTTTTAAACGCAACACTGTCAGGACCATATGTTGAAGTTAATCTTATTTATAAAAGTACGACAAATACTTTAGCTTCAGCTTCCACATGTGAGGAAAAATTTGCTATATGTAATCTTGTCTTCTGTTTCCTAAGCCACTACTCATTAATTCAAATATTGATGGCTGTGTAGATACTATATTCAGGCTGCTGCCACTGGCATAGTTTGTAGTATAGTAGCATATATAATATATATATTATAAAATATATATTATAAATATATAATATAGTAGCACATGGGTGCCAGTACCATAGAGTGCTGGGGGAGGGGAGCCCTCCCATTTTTGCAGATCATCCATACCTCTGCCCCTTTTGTTTTCCGTGCCTCCAACTGCAGCGATGATGTCGGCGCACCTATTTCCAGCTGATTTTGTGAGCAGGAACGGATTTCAGAAGCTGCTGCCTGCAGAAACAGAAAGGATTTAATTTCCAGAAGCCTGTAATGGAGCAGATTAGCTGCTGCAGGGCGGGAATGACAGGATTTAGATTTCATTGCAGAGTGGAGCGGAATGCTAGTCTATCAGAGTGAGTACACTACTGGTGTGTGTGTGTATATGACAGGGTTTAGATTTCATTGCAGAGTGGAGTGGAATGCTAGTCTATCAGAGTGAGTACACACACAGTGTGTGTGTGTGTGTGTGTGTGTGTGTGTGTGTGTGTGTGTGTGTGTGTGTAAATGCCCCCAGCAGGACACATCTGGTGGCTAGAGGTACTCAGGCTCAAACCTTGTACCTAGGGTACAGGTAAAAAGAGCCTAAAGTCCCTAGCCACCATCACTTGTGAATTTATGCCTCACATTTTTCTTCTGTTCCTCTGGTTTGCAGGAGTGATAAAACAAAACCTTTTATTCTAGCAATTTTCTAAGGTTATACAAATCAGTATTTGAAATGTGTCCCTATTTTGGGGCTGTATTC